>NC_059076.1:862110-878099 GCF_020497125.1 Mauremys mutica | reverse complement strand
CCGACAGAGAGAGACACGAGCACCCCAAAGACAGACGCAAACACAAAATACCTGGCTCCTCCAATGGGAACTCCCACTCAAACTGCCCTGTTGGCCGGCTCCTGGGCCGCTGCTATCAGCTGTGCCGCTGCCTGGCTGGGCGGGCGGCCCGCTTTTATAGGCCCTCTCCTTCGCCCCCTAGTCAGGGTTCAGCAGTCTGCCCCGACAGAGAGAGACACGAGCACCCCAAAGACAGACCCAAACACAAAATACCTGGCTCCTCCAATGGGAACTCCGACTCAAACTGCCCCGTTGGCCGGCTCCTGAGCCGCTGCGATCAGCTGTGCCGCTGCGTGGCTGGGCGGGCGGCCCGCTTTTATAGCCCCCCTCCTCCACCTAGCTCCGCCCCCTAATCAGGGCTCAGCAGTCTGCACCGACAGAGAGAGACACGAGCACCCCAAAGACAGACGCAAACACAAAATACCTGGCTCCTCCAATGGGAACTCCCACTCAAACTGCCCCGTTGGCCGGCTCCTGGGCCGCTGCGATCAGCTGTGCCACTGCCTGGCTGGGCGGGCTGCCGCTTTTATAGGCCCCTTCCTACGCCTAGCTCCGCCCCCTAATCAGGGCTCAGCAGTCTGCCCCGACAGAGAGAGACACGAGCACCCCAAAGACAGACGCAAACACAAAATACATGCGTCTTCCAATGGGAACTCCCACTCAAACTGCCCCGTTGGCCGGCTCCTGGGCCGCTGCGATCAGCAGTGCCGCTGCCTGGCTGGGCTGGCGGACCGCTTTTATAGGCCCCCTCCTCCGCCTAGCTCCGCCCCCTAATCAGGGCTCAGCAGACTGCCCCGACAGAGAGAGACACGAGCACCCAAAAGACAGACACAAACACAAAATACCTGGCTCCTCCAATGGGAACTCCCACTCAAACTGCCCTGTTGGCCGTCTACTGGGCCGCTGCGATCAGCTGTGCCGCTGCCTGGCTGGGCGGCCCGCTTTTAGAGGCCCCTGTGACGGAGCGATACTGGCGGTACGCAACTGAGAGTGCCAAATCAGGACCAATTGCTTAAACTGGGCAGTCACAGCCCTAGGCTGGGGCTTTTCCACCTCTAAGGCTAACCAAACCAGCCAGACAAAAGGGACTTTGGTCCCACCCCACTGGCTAACCACAAGTCACCCAAGCTATTTTCTTAGACACTCCAGTCTCCCAGCATCACCGCCAGTGCACTCGTCCTGGGGATGAATGGTTATGAAAACCAACACCCCAATAAAAGAAAAAGGTTCCCTCGATCCCAAAGGACCAAGCCCCAGACCCAGGTCAATATACACATCAGATCTTACCCACAAATCACGCTGTTGCCAATCCTTTAGAATCTAAAATCTAAAGGTTTATTTACAAAGGGAAAAAGGTAGAGATGAGAGGTAGAATTGGTTAAATGGAATCAATTACATACAGTAATGGCAAAGTTCTTAGTTCAGGCTTGCAGCAGTGCTGGAGTAAACTGCAGGTTCAAATTAAGTCTCTGGAACATCCCCTGCTGGGATGGGTCATCAGTCCCTTGTGTAGAGCTTCAGTTTGTAGCAAAGTCCCTCCAGAGGTCAGAAGCAGGATTGAAGACAAGATGGAGATGATGCATCAGCCTTATATAGACTTTTCCAGGTGTAAGAATCCCTTTGTCCTCACGGTGGAAACTTACAGCAAAAATATGGAGTCTGGAGTCACATGGGCCAGTCCCTGCATACTTTGCTGGGTCAATTGTGTAGCCGATGGCCCTTTAATGGGCCATCAAGCCAGCTATGCAGGGCTAACATCAGCTTTGTCTGGGACACTTCCCAGAGGCAGAGCATAATATAAAATATAGACAGTATAGAGCCAATACTTATACTTAAACTACAAAATGATACACAGACATACAGACAGCATAATCATAACCAGCAACCCAGAACCTGGTCTTAGACACCTTATATGACCCCCTTTACTTAGGATTTGGTGCCACCACAGGACCTTGGTTGCAACCCATGTTCTATATGGTTCCCATTTATATCAATAACATAACATAGGCCCCCTCCTCCGCCTAGCTCCGCCCCCTAATCAGGGCTCAGCAGTCTGCCCCGACAGAGAGAGACACGAGCACCCCAAAGACAGACGCAAACACAAAATACCTGGCTCCTCCAATGGGAACTCCCACTCAAACTGCCCCATTGGCCGGCTCCTGGGCCGCTGCGATCAGCTGTTCCGCTGCCTGACTGGGCGGGCGGCCCGCTTTTATAGGCCCCCTCCTCCGCCTAGCTCCGCCCCTAATCAGGGCTCAGCAGTCTGCCCCGACAGAGAGAGACACGAGCACCCCAAAGACAGACGCAAACACAAAATACCTGGCTCCTCCAATGGGAACTCCCACTCAAACTGCCCCGTTGGCCGGCTCCTGGGCCGCTGCGATCAGCTGTGCCGCTGCCTGGCTGGGCGGGCGGCCCGCTTTTATAGGCCCCCTCCTCCGCTTAGCTCCGCCCCCTAATCAGGGCTCAGCAGTCTGCCCCGACAGAGAGAGACACGAGCACCCCAAAGAGAAACGCAAACACAAAATCACTAGCTCCTCCAATGGGAACTCCCACTCAAACTTCCCCGTTGGCCGGCTCCTGGGCCGCTGCCATCAGTTGTGCCGCTGCCTGGCTGGGTGGGCGGCCGCTTTTATAGGCCCCCTCCTCCGCCTAGCTCCGCCCCCTAATCAGGGCTCAGAAGTCTGCCCCGACAGAGTGAGACACACGCACCCCAAAGACAGACGCAAACACAAAATACCGTTGTAGTATAAGGGCCCTACCATCAATCAAACCCTAACCTCGCCCCTAACCCCGCCCCTTGACCCCTATAGCCGCTCCCATCCTATGGGGGTATTACTTCTGGGGTCAAGATGGCCACATGACCGGAAGCAAAGGGGGTCATGTGACCCCTCTAAGAACTCCTCCCACCCCTCTCTACCAATCAGGAGGGGTTTCGTCCCGGAAGGACCACCCCGAGAAGAGATTTGACCAATCAGGGTGACTTCTGGGGCGGGTGACCGGAAGCAAAGTGGGTCATGTGACCCCTCTAAGAACTCCTCCCACCCCTCTCTACCAATCAGGAGGGCTTTCGTCCCAGAAGGACCACCCCGAGAAGAGATTTTGCCCAATGAGGGTGGCTTCCGGGGTGGGTGACCGGAAGCGAGGGGGGTCATGTGCCCCCTCTAAGAACTCCTCCCAAGGCCCTCCGCCAATCCGAGTGCAGCACCATTACCCTATAAGTTCCAGCGCCGGACAGAGGAGGCCATTTCTTATCAAGGACACGGGGTTTTTAGAAAAGCGCGGAAAGGCTGCTGAGAGGAAACATGGGCTCCTTCACCACCCCCGTCAGAAATTCGGACTTTGTTTTAGACCCAAGCACCATACTTATGTGGCGCAGGCGCTACGTCAGCGACAGTTCTGAGGAGGAGGAGGGAGTGACCGAGGGGAGCCCGAATGCCCATCCGTTGATGGATACGTCGGAATCCAAACCCGACACCCTCGTGAGGCCCCCCGATGAGCCTGATGGCCTCTCTTTGTCCACCCCCTCAGATTGCCGCTCGGAGGAGTTACCGGTGGACAAGGCAAACGGAAAAGACGGCGCTCAGGTAAATGAATGATTAAGAAACGGCGGGGGTGGAGGAGGTAATGAGGCTAGGAATAGGGTTTGTGTAAATTTAAAAATCAACCAAGCGGTTGGTGTACTTATACTGTTTTTTTTTTTTAATTTTTCAACAGCTCGACGATGCCTTTTTAGACGCCTTAAAGAACTTGCGTATCAGTAACCCGGTGGGAGTAAATAGATCGAACATCAGCTGTTTTTGCTCATGTCCTTTTCACCGCCAAAAAAAGGACAAAATGGAAGAATGAACCAGCTCAGACTTACCAGGGGGTGATGGCGTCCATTTTACAGGCGTCTGTAAAAACAAAATGGAAGAATGAACCAGCTCAGACTTACCAGGGGGTGATGGCGTCCATTTTACAGGCGTCTGTAAAAACAAAATGGAAGAATGAACCAGCTCAGACTTACCGTGGGGGTGATGGCGTCCATTTTACAACTGTCTGTAAAAACAAAACAAACAAACAAACAAAAAGATTATGTTAAACCAGGCAATTAATAAATTGTATTTAAAATGTGTCAATATGAGTGTGTCCATTTTTATACTTGTGGTAGTAAAAGACGGTACCGGTAGCAGGCATGTCTACGCCGACGGCTCTTTTAAAGAAAATATATTACAATCCCAGGGAAGTTGGGAGCTTTGGCGGAGTGAACCCTTTTTTTCAAGAGGCTAGAAAGCATAGTAAAACTTTAAATAGAAGACAAGTAACAGCTTGGCTTTCAGACCAGGATGCTTACACTTTACACAAACCGGCTCGAATACATTTTAAAAGAAACAAGACCATTGTTTCAGATGTGGATGCACAGTGGCAGGCCGATTTGGTGGATATGCATCGATTCTCCAAACACAACAGCGGTTTTAAGTACATCTTAACAGTGATAGACATTTTATCCAAATATGCCTGGGCCTTAGGCCTAAAAGACAAGACGGGTGGTGAAGTATCCAAGGCCTTTAAAGCTATTTTCAGCGAAGGGCGCGTGCCTCAAAAATTACAAACCGATCGGGGGAAAGAATTTTTAAACAAACCTTTAAGTGGATTGTTAAAGCGGCATGGGGTTTACCATTTTGTTACTAATAATGAAGTTAAAGCAGGGGTTGTGGAGCGATTTAACAGGACTTTAAAAACGAGGATGTGGAGATATTTTACAGCCCATAACACCTTTCGCTACATTGACGTCTTACCTGACTTTATAAAGAGTTACAACCAGAGCTTTCACAGAACTATACGTACCAGGCCCCTTGATGTTAACCCTTCAAATTCTTTGAAGGTATGGAAAACGGTTTACGGAGATGTTTTTAAAATAAAACGGGTTGTTGCCCCTTTTAGAAAAGGTGACCACGTGAGACTGTCTAAAACCAAAGGCGCTTTTGAAAAAGGTTATGAACAGATGTTTACCGATGAGATATTCATAGTGGATGAAGCCTTAACCAGGAGCCAAAGACCTGTCTACCGATTAAAAGATTATGAGGGTGAGGCAGTTACTGGATCTTTTTACCCTGAAGAATTACAAAAAGTAAACCCCAAACGAGACAGGATTTACAGGATTGAAAAAATTCTAGCGGAGAAAGGAAAAGGGAGAAAAAAACAGCTACTGGTGAAATGGTTGGGTTGGCCTGATAAGTTTAACAGCTGGGTGGAAGCTTCTCAGCTCTGTGACATTTAGACACGAAACAGAAAAAATTCCTCCTGCAAAAAAGACAGAGAAAATTAATAATGAGTGATGGCGGGTTTTTCATCACTTTGCCCAGCAATGCCAGCTCTGCAGTTTTTCCCCAAAACACCATCTCAAACTTTACAATACGGCTAATTAAGCCCTTGGATCTCCCTGGTGCTTGGGAGGTGGGGTTAGTGGAAATACAGTACCCGCACAGTTGGAATACTGTTAATGAAGACACCCCTTTTGAAATCACCTTTGGAGATACGACGTGGAAGTTTGTCCTACGACGAGGTTATTACTCGACCATACCTGAATTACTGGAGCATATGAACAGCGCCGTGGCTCGTCACCCCGGACCACCTGAGGTGGTCATGAACTACGACCCTGTGAGCAGAAAAGTGAGACTTAAATCTACCAATTTTATTTACGGGTTTTCTAGTGGCGGGGAGCTAGCTAACATTTTGGGTTTGGGCCCCAAACGCAACGTCCAAAAATTTCCCTTCTCGGCAGACATCACAGGCGGTTTTAACTCCTTGTATCTGTACACGGATATTGTAGAGCACCAGTTTGTGGGGGACTTTTCTGTACCCCTGTTACGCTGCGTCCCGGTCCGAGGAAGGAACAATGAGTTTGTTACCATCACCTACGATAAACCTCATTACGTCCCTGTCAGTAAACACCACATTGACACCATTACCATTGAAATAAAGACAGATCAGAACAGAAGCGTTTCATTTCGCTTTGGCAAGGTGATCGTCAAGCTGCATTTGCGACCGTGGAGAGAGCGAGGTTTCTAAAAAAAAAAAGCAAAACACTATTATGGCGATCGTAAAAAATTATGGCGACCCTACCATCTACAGGAACTATTACAAAGCCCAGGCTGGATATGCCCTTCCTGGATATCATGGGGCCCCCGTAATGTACGGGGCTGGTGTGGGTGGAATATTTCGTAGCCTTTTTCGAAAAGCTGTACCGCTTTTGAGGAGAGGGCTAGAGATTATTAAACCCCACGTAAAAACTGCCGCTCAAAACATAGCTAAAGACGTGGTAGGCCATGTCTCCCGGGCTGTTCTGGAGAAGGTGGGGAATACAGCTTCACAGGAAGGATCGGGGTTGATGTACATTAAAAGGAGGAAGAGAAAGAGAAATACGTCATACCCGCGATGCACAGGTCCCCCGAAACCCTTTAAAAGAAGGGCTTTGACACGCAGGGCCAGCCATAAACGAAAGTCCAAGAGGAAGCCTGGGCAAAAGAGGAGACGCGCGCTGCCTGCTAAAAGAGACATATTTTAACCGCTATGGCTTTTGTTCACTGCGGGTCTGAAGAGTGCGCCAAATCCGAACTAGACTTGTTTCAAATAGCCCCTACGCAGACCAGCATTGAAAAAAGCATTTACATTGAGGTACCACCTCTATCGGCCGTTACGGAGTCTGCCCCCATTGACTTTTTTATAGCCGGGAATGGCATAGATTATATGGATTTAAACAATACGCTGCTTTACCTGTGTTGCAAGATTGTAAAAGGAGACGGAACTGAACTTGCCGCGGACGCCGAAGTGGGCCTGGTGAATTACCCGGTGGCCTCTATTTTCAGCCAGTTGGATGTTACGCTGGGAGACCGCCTTGTAAGCCAAAGCAACAATTGTTATCCTTACAGGGCCTTTATAGAATCAGTTCTCAATTACAGCGATGACACCCTCGCCACGCAATTTTCTGCCGGTCTGTTTTACAAAGACACTGCTGGACAACATGAAAAAACAGAGTTGGATGGAAGGAATCTAGGGTTTGTGAGGCGTGCAAAGCTGACGGCCGAGAGCAAAACGGTAGAGCTGCTGGGCCATCTACACAGTGACCTGTTTTTTCAAGAAAAACTTTTGTTAAACGGAGTGGATGTGAAAATTAAACTGACGCGCAGTAAAGACGCTTTCTGTTTAATGGGCAGTGCGGCTGAAGGTTTTAAACTGCGCATTGTATCAGCGTCCCTTTTTGTGAAGAAAGTACGGGTGGCACCGGGTGTCCGTCTGGGGCACGCGGAGGCCCTGCTTGCCTCTAATGCTAAATACCCCGTGGACCGTGTGGGAATGAAAGTGTTTAGCATCCCTGCGGGCAGCAGGGTCAGTAACCAGGAGAACCTGTTTTTGGGGCAGTTACCCAAAATGCTTGTCCTAGCGTTTGTGGATAACGATGCCTTTAGCGGAAGTTACACTAAAAATCCCTTTCATTTTAAACATTACGATATTAATTTTGTGGCCTTGTATGTGGATGGTGAACAGGTACCGACCAAACCTCTGCAACCGGACATCGAGGCAGGACGCTGCGTGAGAGAATACATGAATTTGGTACAGACAGCTGGTAAACACATGAAAGATCGTTCTTTGTTAATTGACCGGGAGGAGTTTGCACAGGGTTACACCTTGTTTGCCTTTGACCTGTCTCCCGACCAGGAATGTGCAGATCATTATTCCCTAATTAAAACTGGGAACCTGAGAGCAGAAATACGTTTTGGAGGGCTTTGACAGTCACCATTAATGTGATTGTGTATGGGGTTTTTGACAATGTCATAGAGATAAATCAGAGAAGAAACGTTCTGTTTGACTACATGTGAACATGGACACCGTGCAGCTTTCACGTGTCTTATCAACGGATCCTTACACAAAAAAGAATTTCTTAGATGTGTTCCCTTGTGATTGGCTTCCTGGAGGCAAGCTGTCTCAGAGACCCCTAGGTTTGGTGGTGAACACGCATCCACACAACCAACCGGGTGAACACTGGCTCGCGCTGTATCTGGCGGAGCATAACCGTGGAGAGTTTTTTGACTCATATGGGCAACCCCCGAACAGCGTGTTGTTTCCTAAAAGCATTATGAAATTTTTAAACAAAAATGCCACAAACCTGGTGTTTCACAATAGACAATTACAAGACCCCCGCTCCGTCGCCTGTGGCTATCACTGCGTGTTTTTCTTACATCATCGTAGTAAGGGTTTATCTTTTGACCGGATTTTAAAATTGTATTCTAATGACTTAGTGCAAAATGACCGGATGGTAATGAATTTTGTAAAGAGTAAATTTAAATTCTTGGGCATGCCTAGCCTTGCTCAAAACATGTTTCAACAAGCCCAGACGTGTGTATCTTGTAATGATTTTTATAGCTGTGTTACCCAATAAAACACCCCAAGTGAGGGATTTAAAGAAATTGATGTTTGGTGGTTTTTAAATGACCAATTGAGAAAAATTACACACATTTTTTTTTAAAGTATAAAAATGTTTTATTTAAAGCCAAACATTACAAGTTTTAAAAATTTTAGAATGTGAAAAAAAAAACATTACACACTGAGCCACTGGGCTCTTTTAGCCAATTTTTTTTGTTTTTTATAGGGCAAAAAAGGGGGCACGGATTCTTGATCCGCCCCGGTGTCAGCAGGCGAGGCCTTGAGGCGTTCCAAAAGGTCTCTGTTGGCCGCATTGCCCATGACGGAAGAGGGTACGTTCAGTTCCGCCATGGCATTTATAAACACATCCCATCCTTTAGGTACACGTTTGCTAGGTACAGAGCGCGTTTGGGTGACGGCCCTGACTAAGTCAAGCATGTTAGAACCATTAACCACAGAGCCTTTGTACACAAAAGACCCTTTATCGTCCCATGAAGAGACATTTTTATCCTGGCACAGTTTATTTAGCAATACTATTGCATTTTTTTTAAAACGCTTATTCACGTTATCCAGTACCTCCTGAGCAACAGAGTCTGAGTTCTTTGGTGTTTCTGGGGGTTTGGCAGTTACGCTTTGTTCCTGTTCCGGTAGAAACAGACTTATTTTTCCTTTATCCGCTTTGCTTTGCTTCACGTACGTTAGGTACCTTTGAAGCACGGCACTGTAAAGTTTAGCCTTTTCGTATTCGGCCAGGTCAGTCGCTGTTGTTCTGATATTTTCCTCTGCCGGAGGGGGAGCCCTTAATTGCTCCAACTGGTGGCTGGGCACCAGGTACATTTTTTCTGCATACTCCATTATCGATTAGTTAAAAGCCCTGTTATCAAAGGGATAGCAAAACTTAACAGAGGCCCAATAAACCCCCCAGACTGCTTTACCAGAAGCTTTTTTCTTTTAAGTGAAACGTTCTTATTACACAAAGTTTTTATAAGCGCGCGTTTCTTTTTTAACACACGCACTTGATTTTGTGTTAAAGGTACGTTTCCTTTTAAGGTGTTGAGCGCTATTTCTGAGATGGCCGCTACTAGATCGTCAGAGGCCGAACACAGTATAGCCCTCCTTTGCTGCGGGGATGACTTGATAAGTAATTTTAAAAGACCCAGGTTTCTCTTCACGCAGCTAGACATGTTTTTAGTAGCAGCCCCAAGCTGTTAAAAAGGGTTTGCCGATAAGTCATCTCTTTTTATACCCCGCTGTTGTTTTTTTTAAAGTATAAACCACCGGCCAGTCTGGAGGGAAAAGACCAGTTCTTAGTCTATAAGTTTCTGGTGTGGAAGCATTTAAATCCACCACCAGGTAGCCATAAGGTCTTTTGGTAGCATCCTCAAAAGCTTCTAGAAAGAACTGAGCTTTGCCGGGGTACATTTGCCGAGCGAGCGTGGTGATTTGTAATTTATCCCTGGGGTTTTTGAACAGAACCATGTACTTTGTGTTTAGGTTAATCGTGCGACTCTTTTTTCCCTGACAAAACACGTTCTGAACTATATACATGATGCTCAGGTTTCTGTGATGCACGTACTTGGTAAAAGCTTTTTCAATTTCATCGCTTTCACAAGCAGAGTTCATCAGATCGTCTATGATAATCATATTTACTTTATTAGTAGGAAACAAACTGTCATCATCCAAAGCATCAGGCAACCCCTCCACAAAATTGATAAAGGGATATTTACAGAACAGTTCTTTATACAGAGGTTGCCAACAACTGTAACACCACACGATATTCTCAGGCATAACAGACAGTGTTTGTTTGGCATTATCCAACACATTTTTTATAAAGTAACTTTTTCCACAGTTGCTAGGCCCCGCTAAAATTGCAGAAAAGGGATGTTTCCATCTCGTATCCATTTTTTTCAAAAGCCGTAGGGTAGGGTTTTAAAATCTTTTCCTAGTACCCTCTTGTTATAAACCACTTTTTGAGTTTTTTTAAGGGTTTTTGTTTCTATTTGCCACTGTTTTTTGTTTCTTACAATAGAGGGCTGCTGCACCTCTATTTTTTTTGAGGTGTTTTCTTGCAGACCCATGCAGTAGTCCAGAACTAGATCTTTCAAACTGCCAAAGTTGATCTTTTCACAGTTTGCTACGTTTAGGGTAATACCTTTGACTTTCATACAGGCCTTTCCTCCAGACAGCTTATACCCGTATGTTTTTGGGCCTGCCGACACAAACTCGGTGATGTCTTGATCTGGTGGGATCTCGCTTGTGAGGTCCCCTAAATAATCCCCCAGAGGGGGATTCCAGGCACCTTCCCTTTTCACAAAAATCACCGAGTCTGTGTCGTGGTACAGGCACCGCTCTTGCAAACCGTCTAGGAGGCTGTATAATTCTAAGCGGGCATAAGCGGTGGTAAAACAGGCTATAAAAACATTGGTATTGCCAGAGACCGAGTACCGTTTTTTTGCATGCTTCCAAGACACGCACGCTGTTTCATCATCGATAAACTCGCAGGATGAAACCTCGTAATTGGGGGAAAATAGGTACTGCCAGTGTTCATCAGGGTCTCTCAAGATGCTGGTGTTGGGTAGGTTGGTTCTTTGGCCAAATTTACCCCACAGAGAATTTAAAAACAGTTTAGCGATTTGGCGTTTAGCAGGCTTTGATCTGATTTCATGTTGGCGTAAAAGTACGCCTTCTTTCTGGTAGAAATCGCTAATGTACTTATTTTGTTTTTCCTCATTTGTGCACCAGCTGGGATACCCTGAAGCCTCTTGTTTCTGGCGGAGGTGTAATTTTATGTACTCTGAAAAGAGTTTATCAGATTTTTTATTAAAATGCCAGATTTCATAGATTTTAGCCACCACATACCCCTTCGCTATAGCCGCGTTTAATTCCACCGTGCACCAAGTTCCCAGGATGGCCCGCTCCTCGTCAGTATGGGTGCATGTCTCCCGTTGCTCGGTTTCAGCACAGGTTTGGCATAGCGGGAACATAAGCTTGCCACCCACTCTGACAGGTAACAATGGGAAAAAGAGGCCTCGTGGGGGGTAAACTTTAACTTTTGCAATTCCAAAATAATTTGCCAGGGGTCCAAATTTGTCATAAACTATATCGGGGTGTCCGATAGGGTATTCTTTGGTTTTGTTTACAAAAGGGTACAGGCTGGTAAAATCATAATAGTGAATTTCTTCCCCGGGGTTAGGCTTGTAATACAGACGGATAGCGTTTGTCCTCCCCCCAAAAAGAGCATCCCTAGGCACAAGAGACTGTGGTAACTGGGCTCGGTTTAAAAAGTCTGCCAACTCCCTGTCTGTTTCTTTCATTACCTCCCACTCGTGCTCCCAAAGAGTCCTCACTACAAAACCATGTTGTTTTAGAAAGTCAGCCTTGAGCTGCGTCTTGTAATAAAGAAGCCCAAAAGATGTCCCCGTCATAGGATCTTGTGTTTTTTCACAATAACAGGTAACACAGCCGTGAAAAAAACATCCATTAAACTCAAAGGCTGTGCGTACCCCATCAATAACGGCATAACCGTCTAAAAAGTAGGGGCCTGCCTGTAGTTCCCCACCCTGTAAAGCATGCCGTATCTGTATATTTTCTTTGTGAGAGGTATACAACAGCCACTGAATAGATGGGGTCGAATATCTCTTTTTCTGCCTGTGATAGTTGTCTGGAGGGAGAAGAGCTACCGTGTTAGGCTCCAAAAACATTAACCTGTACATAGCCATGCAAACGGATGCCAGTGTTATGTACTGGAATGGATCTATGCACAGCTTTATCTCAGTGAATTTACCAGGTTTTTTCTCTACTATAGCTCCCTTTTCTGTCATTGTCATAATTTCTTTTCTGTATAGGATACAAGCCTGTCTCAAAATTTTAACATCCTGCTGACAGTAATATGCAAGCTCTTTCTGCAAGTCAAACACCTCAGAACTGTGGTCCTGATACCAGTCGAGAAACTCTGCTTTTTCTCCGGGCATCATGCTTTCTACACCATAGTGTGTTACACCGGGCATAGGCCCCACATAATTTTGATTTTCTGAAGTGTTAAAAAAATGGGGAAAATGCCCTTTGCACCCTTCAAACCCCATTGCCTGCGGTAGCTTGCTAAGTTTCATGGGCAAAAAGTTTAAAGAGTCTATAAAACGAATCCCCAGGGCCTTCACTTCCAAGCACATTAGTTTACTACCCTGAGTAATCAGTTCTATGCACATCTTTTCCTTCAGTAACTGCCTAATGATGAAGTACGCATCATAACCTTTGGAATTGTGCGCTAGGAACGTGTAGTCCCGAAACTCTTTGCCAATAAAGGTCTTAACAAACAAAGACAAACACTCATCGCCCTTAAATTCCCAGGATTTTTCGGGCTTTAAGGACATAGCAAAAATGTAATTGGGAGTGTGCACCCCAGTCTCCTGCATGCATTCGAAATCATAAAAGATATACTTTTCTGAGGATTCAGGCTTTCTAAGGCTATTCATAAAGCAAAAGTGCTTGTCTACATCACCAACGATCGGACCCTGACACTGCTTACATCGTCTCCCTTTACACTTATGCCGCTTGTTTACGTAAGACTGACACTTATCACACAAAGTTTTAGACAGGCATTCAACTTGGTTTTTTGACGCACAGTCGGCATGTCTGTCTAAACACTCTTTGGATCGACAATACAGTTTACAGCTAGGACACCGCAGCTGCTGCACGCCCACGCTGTCTGAGCACGTTACACTCAAGCAGAGGCGGCAGCGATACCTGCAAGAGTGGTCGTGGCTGTACACCGTGTGGCAAAACTCACAATAATTTTTCGCTCCGAACAAAGCTTTTACATCCAGAACTCCATAGTAATGCTCATCGTGCAACAGGATAAAATAAGTCTTGGGGTACGCTAGGCCTCCTGTTTTGAAAAAGCCCCAGCCACCTTTTTCCGTATACAGCACCACCTGTATGTTCACTCCTAAATGCTGTTCAAACTTTGCTACGTCACTCAACAGAACCTTTTTTTGATCTGACCAACCCAGTTGCTCGTGCAACTTTCTCGCCTCCGC
This sequence comes from Mauremys mutica, assembly GCF_020497125.1. Classification (NCBI taxonomy): domain Eukaryota; kingdom Metazoa; phylum Chordata; order Testudines; family Geoemydidae; genus Mauremys; species Mauremys mutica. The sequence continues at coordinate 864,618 of NC_059076.1, read as the reverse complement.
TAACAAATTCGCGTCCGTAGATTTACAATCGGACATGACGGCCAAAAGGCCCCCCGCAAAACACAAATTGGTACCGGTGTAAGTCAGGTCTACCAAACACTGTCTCTTTTTATAAATAATTTGACTACTAAGAATAGAATTTAAAACTCTACGAGCACCACCACCCCTGTTTTTTACAACTGTCACAACAAGGCGCAATGTCCCATCGAGATGCAACTCTCTATTGCTCTGTAGCAGCTTTGAGGTCTGATTTAAAAAAATCCTCAGCAGATAGCTCATCCCTAGTTCTTCTGACTGAAAACAAAGGGTTAGCTAAATTACGACTCTCTAAACGTAACTGCACGTAATCATCAGGGCCTACCCTACCATTAATGTCATCGAGGACCGACTGTATTCCCCGGTGTATGGCTTCAACAACCTGCTGAGCTGAATTTATTTGCTCAAGGTTGACAAAACGAAATTCCTCACAATATACCGACCCCCCGAATCTAAGTAATTCACGTTGCCAACTTCTCACTCTTTCCATATACACCCCTGCATTTTCGGGGTTACTTGGGGGTTCCTCTACAGGATCGTTAGCGACATCTTCTACATCAGATGCTATTTGAGGGTCATTGGGAGAAGAACGGGGCCCATCTAAAGAGCCCTCTGGGGAATTTACTAAACCAGAGTCTGATTCCATCTCCCCATTTTCAGAGAAGCCAGTCTGAGAGCCTCCAGTAGGAGGCCTCTCTTTTTTTTTTTTTTTTTCCTCATTAACTCTTTAGCCCTTTTAAAAAGTTTTACAGCCACCCTGGCCTGGAACTTTTTGGCAGCCCTCTGTTTATTTCCCAAGCTCTGTCCCCCTTTTTGTTTACACGTGAGCTGGTGTGAACCCTGGCGGGTACCCCTTTCCACAACTAGTCATGCCTGCTTAGAAACACCGTTTTTAGCCCTACTGTCTTTTAACATCGCTCTAAACAAAGAATCATATTTTTCCCCAAGTCTTTTTAGAAGGCCGTTCTTTTAGACGCCCCGAGGATATAGCATCCATCACTTTTCTAATGGAAGCATCAAACTGTTCCCAAACACTAGAACTCGAGGAAGCTGCGGTGAGCTTATGGCTTTGGGAAAATGTTTTGTCAGTGCTCGGTGTTTTATTCACAACCCCTAGAGCGCATGCTCCGGGTTTGTGAACGTGGGCATTTTCACTCACAGTTTTCTCAGGGCTTGGTGTGGTGGTGGCCGCTGAGGAACTGGAATTGTGTGGTTGCAACACCTCGGCATTGCAGAAGCTTCTAGTTCATGGTTTTTTATATGGAGCCCATACACTACATGCTCCAGGTCTGCGCACCTTCAGAACCCCTAAAGTGCGTGCTCTGGGGTTGTGAACGGGGGTATTTTCGCTCACAGTTTCCTCAGGGCTTGGTGTGGCGGTGACCGCTGAGGAACTGGAGCTGTGTTTGTGTGGTGTTTTTTTACCAGAGTCCTTGGGGTTCACGTATATGAGGTCTGGGCTGTTTTGCGTTGTTAAAGGTCTCAAAGCAGATTCCTGGTTCTTTGGTGGTTTCTGGAGGAGGTGTCCTTGTAGCGCTGACTACAGGATTTTTCAGAAAGATTGCTTCCTAACCTATGAGGGAGAAAAAACCAGAACATTATACACCAAAAAAAAAAAAAATGTACCATCTACTCTCTTCCTCCCTCAGTCACCATACCTATGAAATTTTCTTAAAAATACAAAAGCTCATAAAAACAACTAAACCAATAAGCAAAGTATATTTTACTGGGCTTCATGCATTCTTCCAGTCACTGATGCTGATGAATTTTCCTTTTCATCTGTTTTTTTCCCTTCCTTTTTCATTTGAGCTTGTTTTCCCTCTGGTTTAAGGATTTTTCATGTTTTGACTGTACTGTGGAAGCAAACAACATTATTAATAAAAACCCATCTTGTAAACTTAAAAATTATAATATTACTTCCAGTAGGGTAATTTTTTTTAATTTAAAAAAAAAACAGGAGTTGTGCTTGTAGCACTGACTAACAGCTTTTTTCAAAAAGGCTGATCCCTGCCTATAAGAAAAAAATCGCATGCATTGAAAAGCCACCTGTTCTGTTCCCTTAAACATACCCACATTATGCATAGTAAAAGCAACCACCCCAACGCCAAGCTATGCTCACACTGCCAAAAAAAAACCTGTTTTTTTTTAAAACCACGCAACACCCCCACCTGGCCATTACTGAAGGCTGCTCCTGCCTATGAAGAAAAAAAATCACAATGCATGTTTAAAAGGTTGTTGCAAAAAAATAAAAGTTACCTTTCACTATGGGATAAAGTGTTGCAGGGACATGGTTGTTCTGTTCAAAACCCTGTGTGCTTTGGGCCTCTCAGCTTATAGCAGCAAGCAGAAACATGTTAGTATTACCGCACCAAAATCCCTAATACAGCCTGGGTAATACATTTCTTTTTTTTTTAATTTAACATGTAATCAGCAGAACTATAGTTAATTTTTTTTTTTACCCTTTGGCCTGGT
>NC_059076.1:781404-862010 GCF_020497125.1 Mauremys mutica | reverse complement strand
GGGCAAAAAATTGGTCCTGCTAGTGAAGGCAGGGGGCTGGACTCAATGACCTTTCAAGGTCCCTTCCAGTTCTAGGAGATTGGTATATCTCCAATTATTACCTATTACCTAATAGCACTGGTAAGGTTATAAGTCCGATGCTCTGAGAATACTCAGCAGATACAAATTCTGTTATGGGTGGTACATGTTCAGGTCCATCAAGCTGTATCTAGGGAGGAGCAAATAATGAAACAGGATTGATTGAACACAATTAGGAGGTCCTGCTGGCTCCTAGCCATCACAAGACCTTAGTGCACGACTCGATAAATTTTGTCTCATCGTCTAATTGCCACAAGGACTCCTCATTGTTCTTAATCTTATCCCTAGCTGATGCAGATCTAATAACAGGACCTGACCATCTGCTGAAATCGCGGATTGTGTACTGAGTTGCAGCATAACAGATCTGAAATGTCTTCACAAAGCAAGCCTTAGTAGCCCTATAGGTCTACCTTACAGAGATAGGTTGACACAAGGCAGCTTTTCACCAGTCATCCAAAATCTGTAGAGTTCTCGTACAACAAAGAAAATCTATCTTAGCTTCTTGCCAATGTACATTCGTCCGTCCTATGGCCCGACTCAATGAAGTGAACTCGAGACCGCAGTTGTAGTTAGGTAAACACACTCTGCATGGCTTACATTGAAAAGTCTAGCCTAGGCTGGGCTTTCAGAGAGCCGTATGAACAACAATGCCTCCACACGGACATTTCAAATTGGTCGCAAATAGGCTCCTAGTTAGGACGATATTCACCGCACCACCAATGCATGGAACGCTACAGTAGCGTGGACACCGTAAAATGCGAACTTCATAATTGTGCGTGGCTTGTAATGTCAGTGGTAACTTACCCGAGGTCAAGCATAACTTTTGTTAGTGTAGCCATCCAATCCTTCTAGTGCAGACAAGCCAACACATAGAGGGTTATAACAAACTCCCAAGCTTACAAGTACCATGTTATATCTCATCTTTCTCTGACCTAGCCTGAATATTTACTATACATACATAGGCCTCGCGAGCAATCACTATCTTTAATAGCAGGGTTGACATGGGTTGCAAAGGAGCTTGCATATCACTAGGAGGCACCCATTCAGCTAGAGCTATTGTTGGCTAGATTATATGTAGATTTGATGTAGATTGCTTTGATTGCATTATGTGTCTTTTTTAACCTGTATCATCAGAGGCTTCAAGAGCGGTTGTCACTGTAGTCTAGGGCTGGTTGACAAAGGCCATTGGTGCCATAGAAGTTGTATCATCTGAAAAAACCATGTTCTTAATACAGAACCTAAGTCTAGTGGTGATATCTTATGCTAAGTGGTACTACTTGTGGTTACTTGAGGCAGACTGGTGTCAACTGCAGCTTGCTTTGGGTCAGTGCGCGGTTGGGGGGGGCTATCTCTCATAACACATAGCGTCTATGTGAGGTAGCGGACCATGTGAGAGTCGGTGGGTTGGGGAGCTCTGTTACAAGATACAGAAGAAGTGCTCTTTGGCTGTTCGGGGAACCAAAACTGCGAAGATTTCTTCACGAATTTGCCATAATGTACATCCACAGAGTGGTAAAGAAGACTAAAGGAGACTGCAATCAACCTGTGGAAGATTCAACCTTTCTCACAACATTTTTGGAGTAGCATGACTTACAGTCACACAATTATAATTTGGTCTCCTGTCCCAGTGGTCCATGGGGGTTTCTATCCTCCTGAAAGAGCTAACTGTGGAACATCAATCACCTGCTATTAAGTCATTGTGCAAAAACCAATACCACTATGCAGGCCCACTTTCTAGAGCCAGTGTGGTGAATGGAGTTGTGATATGCATTGTGTTTACTCCACTTGTGGATCATGTTGTGCTAAAGTTGACGTAAAAGGCGAAAAAAATGACAACCTTGTATTGGGGATGGCTGCTAGGCTCATGTCACCACAAGCCTGATGGCAGTGCCGCCTAATGGCCATGAGGGCTAAGATGTTGAGACTTGCTGCATTGGCTTCCCTAGACTGAGACATTAAAATGCTAACATATCCCTATGGTAAAAAAGTTTTGAAAATTGGGCGACAGACTGGCGATCACAGATTCTTTTTGGTTGCAAACTCACCTCATTCTTTCATGGACAAAAGCTCTCATCTCGAAGACTCATGGAAGCAGGGATGTCGTAACCACATTGTGCGAAAAAGCACATAGGAACATTCTAGATCAGCATTTTTCATGAGTCACTTACTACAAGCAGGGTATGGTGAGTTCTCATGTCATTTGTTGGTAACAGCAGCAAGAACATCAGCCTTGGGCTTAGGTGCCTACAGAGACAAGTGTCTGCTTCTGTCAGACTTTAGTTAACAGTAACTAGAGCTTGAGGACCTGCTGTGTGACATAGGGAGCTTTCTTTGGCAAAAGGGTGTCTCAAATACTATAGCAAAGCTAGACTATATTTTCCTTTTCCACCCCTCCTACTCTAGAGGGCAAGTGCTTATACTAATAAGTTTGGATTCAGACATGTCCAGTAAGGACAGAATCAGAATGTGTGGATTCTTTTCCCTCAGAAATGGAAGAGTTGCAAGTCCCTGAAACCCTAAAACAGCAAAACCTCTGATTATTGTTGCAGTTCAGAATCTTCTGAAACAGGCACACAGGCTAGTTTTGGAGAGTAGGGCCCTTCTGATTCTGCTTGGCTCCTGATTGCCCTCAAACACAGGAGTCCTCAGCATTATTTGGTAGGACTCTATGGTCTTTCCCCAAAACCTTCCCCAGACCATTTCTTCAAGAATGCACTCAGTATCTTCTTGATGATAAGTGAGTACAGCAAATCTAGTCTTTTCTGGCAAAGACCTCCATAAAGCTTTGTACTGCCGAGGGAAAGAGGCAAGATATTTCCAGATAACTTTCAGATGCAGGGCAGGCGTCAGGGATGTCTCCTTCACTTACTGTTGCATTCAAGGCATGGGTTGGTGTATATCTCGCTAAAATTGACTGCATTTCTGCACTGAAATGGACAAAATTGTTTGCTGCCATTCTAAATATAAAGTTTGTATTGTATTATCCTTTTTAGCACTTTTTTCACTGCTTTTGTTAGTCAATTAATTTGTTTTTGAAGATACTCATCTTTATTCGTTCATGTTCTGCAGAATGTATAGCAGTACTCAGATCACTCAATACTTGTAAGTGTATAGCACCACAGATCTCTTAGGTTCAAGAAAACACCTTAGTCATGTATAAATGTACAGTAAGCACCACATAATTCATAGTGTCAGTGAAAGTGTATAAAGGTAGAGGAGAACAGAATAATTCATTGGATGACAGGGGTGTAAGTATACACCAAGCCCTACACAATTCTTAACAGGCCCCAGAATTTCAGGGCTACGTAGAGCACACTCTGTCACATCACACTACTATGGCAGACTGTTAAAGTGCTCTTTCAAAGCCTCCCTCAACTTCAAAGCTCCACATTGAGCTCCTCTAATAGTCATTGTGTCTGACAGTTCAAACTCACCAGACAGCTGCTCCTGTCTCTACCCTGGCAGCAGCTTTTCCCCCTTTGTCTCACAAATATTATGCAGGACACAACAGGCAGCTATCAGTGTTGGGGTATTTCTCTCACAAGATTGTATCACAGTGAATAAATAACACCAATATGCCTTCAAAAGCACAACTGTCATTCAGCACCTGCTGAGCTGGTAGTTGAATCTTTCTTTGGTGTTGTCAAGGTGGCTGGTATATGGCTTCAGGAGCCAGAGGAGCATGTGGTATGATGGGTCCCTCAGGATTACTGCTGGTATTTCTACATCACCAGTCGTAATGCACCAGTCAGGAAAGGATGTCCCTGCTTGCAACTTTCTGAACAGTCCTGTGTTCTTAAAGTTGCAAGCACAATGCACCTTCCCTGACCAGCCCACACCGATATCAGTGAAACGTCCCAGGTGATCCATCAAGACTTGCACCCTTTCTGTTGATGTACTCTGTGGCAAGGTGGTGTTGCCAAAATAGGGGTAGGCATGCCGTTTGTTTGTCCCAGCACAGTTCAGCAGCCCCATTGCTGCAAATTCAATCATGACGTCCTGCACATTGTGGAGAGTCACAGACCTGCATAGCAGGACATGATTAATGACCCTACACACTTGCATGAAAACCGCCCCCACTGAGGATTTTCCAACTCTCTAATGATTTCTCACTGACCAGTAGCAATCTGGCATTGCAAGCTTTCATAGTGCAATCATCACTCGCTCCTGAACTGTCTCATTTGTTGTTCATCCACTGGAGGGGTGAGCTCTGCACACAGATCCAGGAATGTGGCCTTCTGCATCCTAGAGTTCTGCAGCTACTTCTAGTCATCCCAAACCTTGATTGTGGTGTGATCCCACCAGTCAGTGTTCATTTCTTGGGCCCAGAATTGGTGCACCGACATCTGCAGCTGCTTCACGAATGCCACCAACAGCCTTGAATTGTTTTTCACTATGCCCATCAGCAGTCTGTCCTTGAAAAAAATCATCATGTTCCCCATTGTTGTGGTTCTTCCTGCATCTCTGATAATATTGGAGGATAATGTGTCCTGTATTTGCAACATTCATGAGACTATACCCAGTTGTGCAGACTTCATCCTTCAGTTAGGGGGTTGACAGTGCCATGTGGGTTTGTGGAATCTCTCTTTAAAATAAAAGTGTGAATTATGGGACAGAGAAAGTTGTATGCTGGGAACTTGATCCCAGCTCTCAGTGACCCCTTGATACGTTATTAGTCCACTCTGTTCAGACAGCCTCCCTTCTTGCTTAGTTCCTGTAGAACTTTCAGAGCGAAAGGCTGTATTCCTGGTAGAGAAGCGTCTGGTGTCTGTGACCCCTGGCTAATGGAATTCAAAACTGTGACCAGAGCATCATCAGAGTCTGAACAGACACTTCTTTCTCTTGCAGACTTTTACTTCTCTTCATGTAGGGCTCTCAAACAGACCTTTGGCTCCTTGCCAGGCTCTTTTGCATGTGTTTCCCTTAAGCACTTTTCCTTTGACAAGATAAGCCCTCCTGCCTTTCCCCAGTCTCCTTGACAGAGTCATTAAGTTCTACCATCTCCCTTTGCTGCTTTCCTTGGTTTGGAATTTTTGTTATTCGCAGGCTTTGATGGCAGCATGCAGTTTCCATGAATTATGACTTGAAGTCCCATAATCCCTCTCTTTGGCAGAGACCTTATCACAGAAGTGAGCTGGACTTTGACCCTCAAAAAGGTTGATGCTCTCACCTTGCAGCACTCTCAGGTTGAATTTGGTTGAGACTTGAAGCTAAAGTCAAGGAGGAAATTGAAAAGCTGTAAAGTTTTCATTGATGTGTTAATGCATTCGTAAATTTAATGACATTATAAAAACTAATGCTGGTTACAAACACTTTCAGAGAATTTCTTCAAAATGGATTATTGTCAGTAATATTTGTAATTTATGTATATTATTTTCAGATGGTGAACTGAATGTTCTGGATGACATTTTGACTGATGCTCCAGACCAAGATGATGAGCTGTATAATCCTGATAGTGAGCAAGATAAAAATGAGAAAAAGGGTATGTGGCTTTACTACTCAGATATCTTGCTAAAAAGTAGACAGCAAAATTTTACTGGGCAAGGTGATTAAAGTCTGCAAGGTGACAATGTTCATAACCCGGGTAATGGAATCCCAAACGTTTTTTGTGCAACTGTGCTTATAATGTAATCTCTGACCTTATGGACAAACATAATAAAGTAGGGCTTCTCTTTAGCTGACGATCACAGTGAATCTGGGTTTTCAGTAGATATAGCTGATATCTTACAAATTATTTTTTTGGTCTAGTAAACTGAATACAGGAGTAGGAACAAGGAAGTCCTCTTTTCCAGTCCTTGCTCTGCTAGTAACTTTGTTTGGCCTTGCTCTTGTCACTTAGCCTTTCAGCATGAGTTTCTTGTCTTTCAATATGGAAAACATGAGTGTGACTGGGAAGTTAAGGACTTAATATTTGTGAAATGCTATAAACTTGAAAGGTTAATTATTTTTAAGAGTGCTTTGGAACTGAAACTTCAAGACAGTAAAGCTGATTTTAAGGAGAAATACTATCAAATGTAAAAAAGTCTTCTGATCTGATGTGTAAAATAACTTTGAACTTGGTCTCTATTGGTCTTTATTTAAGGGTCAAAAAGAAAAAGTGACAGGATGGAAAGTGCTGAAAGCAAAAGACAGAAGCCTTCTATGCATTCATCAAGGCAAATGATTCCAAAGCCGCCTAGCTCATCAGTTAGCAATAATAAAAGAATGGTGAGTACAAAAGGAAAGCCACTGTCGGAGTACAAGAATGAGGAATATCAGAGGTCTGATAGAAACAAGCGCCCAGATGATCGAAAGACCCGTATGTCAAGCAGCAGTTCAAGGGAACCATATAAAGGACAACTTGAAAAGACTTGCATGAGGAAAAGAGATGTTGACAGAAGGGCAAAGTCTTCCACACCAGATGGTTCTGAGGTAGTAAAAGTTATTGCAGCCTTAGAAATAAAACAATTTGTTTGAGGCTTTTATAAGGCACATTCTCTTAAGGCACTTTGTGCATCCAGACAATGTGTTCTATGACTGCTGATTGATTTTCTCTTTGAACATCAGAGAATTAGGCACGACGTAGATAGAAGACTGAGCAGATCCAGCCATTCTTCTAAAGAAGAGGTGAACTCTGAGGAATATGGCTCAGAACATGAGACTGGCAGCAGCGGTTCCTCTGAGCAAGGGAACACAGAAAATGAGGAGGAAGGAATGGAAGAAGAGGAAGATGATGAAGGGGAGGAGGATGAAGAGGTAGAAGAAGAGGGGGAGGAGGAGGAAGAAGAATATGAACAAGATGAGAGAGATCAAAAGGAAGGAAATGACTATGACACACGAAGTGAAGCCAGTGATTCTGATTCTGAATCCGCATCCTTCACAGATGGGTCAGTCAGATCTGGTTCCGGCTCGGATGCTTCAGGTAGATTGCTTCTTATTATACTACTTGATATCTGATTTTTCTTACTTGTTGTAAATATACTGATATTTCAAGGTTGACTTCTTCTTTTTGACTTGTGCTAGTGAGGATTAGCTTTGACTTTGGTCATCAGGTGATTTGTTGTTGTTTTAAGTGAATTTTTACAGCAAGACAATATAATGGAACATTAGTACTAAGGCTTGCCTGGAAATAATGACTTTCCACTATACTAGGCTCAAATTGCTGTAGATGAACTGGATTTGGCTTTGCTGGTTTAACACTTACAGCTACTACAGTCAGTACTACTTGACACTTCTTATATAGATTCGCTTATGATTTATCTTTTAAAGTTGATGGCAAGAAGTTCAATATAAATCTAGATGTGTGGCTGGGTGGAATAGTGAGGCTATTGCCTTAGCAATTTCTCCAAAGGTGTGAGAGAGATAACATGGGTGGGTCTTGGTAAAAATGCATTTAGTGTTCTCATTCATTTTGAGGGAACACCACACAACTTGGAATGATGAGGAGTCCAGGATCAAAATAATTGGGGAAATAGGGACTTAAGAAAATTGCATGGCAACTGCCTGCACCATGCCTGGTTCTCGCTTTTTCTGCTAGTGTTTAATTTTCAGGAATATTAAATTCCTCTCAGAATTTAAGAATAAATTAAGCCCTTTTTATGGAGTGCTGCTACATTTATTGACTACTTGGTTCTTTTGGTATAGACTAACTTGGAAGGGTGGATGAAATCTTGAAAAAGATCATATAATTTTGCTCAATGGAGAGATCACTTGATGGCATTTCTTTATTGTTGTTTGATTTTGATGAGAAGCATGCCTACAATCTTGTTAAAAAGGGTTTCTGTCATATAGCTTCCTTGTATTGAGAGCTTCATAGCTGGTCCTCCTGAGTAGTTTAGGCACAGGTGGGCCAGCCTTGGTATTTGGAGTTAGAGAGTGAAAACAGCCTAAAAAAATAAAAAGGTGTAGTAATTTTTTCCCCCAAGAAAAAAGTTTGAGGTATAATTTAACTTTTAGGGGAAAAGAGACCTATTGACAATGTTCCCCAGTGGGTTTTTTTTATTTATTATTACTTCTATCACTTTTCTGAGCTTTCAGATACAGAGAGTAGCGTCACAACACAGTTCTTCTATTTGGTGTCACTGCAAATTTCTAAAGCATTGGAGAGAAGAACTAAAGCCGCCCCAAACCTAGTGAATCACTTCTGTATCTTAAACTTTGTATGGAACTTGCAGATTTCTTGCTGTTTACCTTTCCCTCATGAGCTACAAGTTTGAAAATTAGGGTAAATTATTGTACATGATATTTGAGGAGGGACTTAGGACAGAAACCTAAATCTTGTTAGAACCATATACCCTTGTAGTTATCACAAATCACACTTGTCTGTTGCCAGTGCTTTCATCCATTTTTGTCTTCCATGTGTGATATTTACAGTACTGCTTATCTTTGTTTTGGGATTTTTAGATGAGAAAAAGAAGGAAAGGAAGAGAGCTAGAGGTATCTCTCCAATTGTTTTTGATAGAAGTGGAAGTTCTGCATCAGAATCATATGCAGGTATTTGTTTTCCTTTTACTGCCTGTCATGCTGACTTGTATCAAATCTTGAAATGTGAACACTGTAGAAATTTGTGGGGTATGCAGCTTAATATTTTAATTGTTAATTTTGTATTGACTTTTGGCATGTTCTGTGTGGATAATTTTGGGGAAGTAGGCTTTCTTGTTACTTTTAATGCTATTCTGTTGCTTAAGTGGAATTTTCACTTTTTAAAAAAACTTGGAAGATGATGATTCAGTGACTAGTTTTCTGAGTAGGAAACTGTTCAAACAAAAACAACCAAAACAACCCAAAAAACTAAAACAAAACACTCGTGCACATTGAGCAGTATTTTTGTGTGTGTGGGTGCGCGCCAGGAGGAATAATTTGTCATGAATGAAAATTGTATGTGACAAGGCTGTAGAAATTGTATCTTATTTCTATCAAGGCTCAATCTGAACAAATGTACTTTGGCTAAACACAGGTTCAGAAAAGAAGCATGAGAAATTATCATCTTCCGTTCGTGCTGTCCAAAAAGGTATCATTTAAATTTGAATTTTTAATGCATGCCCCATCACAAGCCATTGTCTCTGTCCATTCATTATGTTATGTCGAAGTGGTAATGTTCCGATATAACAATCTGAATACTTGATTTGTGAGTGTAAACAGTGATGCATCTCCATCCTGATTTATTTTTGCATGTCATTAGAGGTGCAAAAAACATGTCAATTCTTTGCTTGTTGCAGGAGCAGCAAAATAGCAATGAGATGCTTTTACTTGAAAAGGGGAATGTATTTAACAGTACTCTATTCAACAATGCCTGATGCAAATGTTTCACATTACCTATCCTGGCGCTGTAAGCTGGGGTACAAGTATATCGGAACATCACTAGGCTATGTTTGATTTTTATCTGAAGTTAAGTTTTAATTTTTATTTTATTTTTTTAAATAAAAGCTTGGCATTGCGTGCTCTTTGGCATAGATTTCAAGGTTGCAGCTGGGGGTGGAAGGTTTTAACTCTTGATTTAGGTAGGGGTTGGGAGGGCCTTAAAATAAACATCCACTACCTAGTGGAAATAATTTTTAAAAGTTTAAACTTGAGCTTATTTAAAATTTGTTTTTCAGACCAAACCAGTAAACTTAAATATATTCTCCAAGATGCAAGATTTTTTCTCATCAAGAGTAACAACCATGAAAATGTCTCACTTGCCAAAGCTAAGGTACGTCAAACTTTTCCTGAAACTGATTTTTTTATCATGAAGCTTAGTACAGAAAGGGACTGACACTCAAGCCCATATTATTTCCTGTGCCAAAATTGCAAACCTGTTTTTAGCTTCCTAATTCTCAAATTGTAGCTGCTGTGGCACCAACACAAATTAGAGCAGCTCGTTGACTGCTCTTAACTTATGCCAGCAGGCTGTAATTACTAACGACTGTATGCCAGATGAGAATTAGAGTGTAGTTTTTATGTACCACTGAGACGCCTCCTATATCAAGAGGGCAGTTGGTGATGGATGGCATGGCAGCAGGCCCAGCCAACTTTATGCCACCTGAGTTATTCTCTTCCCTTGCCAGGGGTATCTCAGCTGGGAAGCTTCAGCCAGATTCTGGCCTCTAAATATACCTCTTTCAGTACATGGTGAGAGTTTGATCTGTATGTAATTCCAAGGAAAACAAACGAAAAACTGAGTGCCTGAGTTGATGTCCGTTACTCCTGTGACAAGATCCTCTTAATATTAAATTTTGGCAAAAGAAAAATTTAGGTTATTGTATTAAAGAATCAGTTTAATGTTTGTGTATTCATATGTCTAGATAATACTTACTCCTGTCTTGAGTGCAGGGTACTGGACTAGATGACCTCTTGAGGTCCCTTCCAGTCCGATGATTCTGTGTTTTGGAGTATGGTCATGTAGGAAGTCAGTCAGGAAAATAAGGACCATCATTTGAAGAAGAACTTCTATCTGTATTGCACTGGGGGTTATATGCATGCACCGAGCACTCTGAGCTGTAGCTTTTGAAAGTAGTAGTGTCTGCTGGTCCATGTGCGCCCTTGTCTCTGCCTCATGGTGTCAACCAAGGCAATAAAAGGGCCGGGCATAACGACTGCACCCTTAGTTCCTTCTCACCGCCACATGGTCTGAGTTGGAGCCTCTTCTACCTCCTGTCTCTTGTGATGCATTTTCCTAAATACAGAAAAAAGACTGTTTTACTCTTACATATAGTTAGGGGGAGGGATAGCTCAGTGGTTTGAACAGTGGCCTGCTAAACCCAGGGTTATGAGTTCAGTCCTTGCGGGGGCCATTTGGGGATCTGGGGCAAAAATCTGTCTGGGGATTGGTCTTGCTTTGAGCAGGGGGTTGGACTAGATCTCCTGAGGTCCCTTCCAACCCTGATATTCTATGATTCTATTGCTGTGGCAGATTTAGTGTTAGAAGTAGTTTTTAGGATGCTAAGGACTTTGGATGCCTTTTTACCAGCTAACTGCCTCCCTAACACTCCCTCCCCCAGCACGTAGGCCTGGGTATTGGATTAGGCCAAAGACACCAGGGTTCAAGATCTGCACGTCGCACTGAGGTGCAGTATCTGCCTCTGCTCCCAGCCCATACCTGGGAAGGCCAGACTCTCCGCCTCAAGAAGCACCTCATAGAGGTTGCCATGAGGCCACACTCAGATCCAGGCTGGGGAAAACACTCCCACCACCCCGGTACATCGGCCTGAGCAGTTGAGGAACATGTCTTCTACCGTTGAGCTCCAGTCCGGTTCTGCTGGTATGAGCACTACAGATCCCGTGCAGGGGGCCACGCCATGAGGCAAGGAAGCATGTGCATAAGCATGACAGTAATTCTGCCTCAAAGCCCAAGAAGGATGTTGCATTCTCCATGAGTTCCAGGCATGGAGAAGTGGAGCATTCCAAGGCTCACAAACATGACAAGAAGTTGCATAGAACACTGGATCTGCCAGTCCCGGTTACAGAGCCACATATTCTTTCTGGATCGGTATCTCCAAACTCACAGGAATTGTTGGTTCTGAGGCAGTCCTCCATTCCATCCCCGGTTCCATCTGTGGAATGCATGTCACTGACAGTGGGGAGGCTCGAGTCAGCTCCTGGACCTCATGAACTGTTTGTCCTGGATGAGATTACATTGCCATGTCTCCCGGTACATTTGCCCCATAAGAGACCCCATTCCTCTGCATTGGACTTGCCATCTTTGGGTCGTGTTCCTGAGCACATCCCTGCAACTCACCTGGATCCACTCGTTCTGATGGCAGCACCATTCGAACAAGGATCTGACTGATCCGTGTCTGAGGACTCGGAACACATGATCTGCCTCTTCCATTCCATCGGCATGAGTACCCAAAAGCTCCATGAGCTCAGTGGCAATATCCTCCCTTTCCTCAGCACAGGAGCCACTGGTACCCCAGTCCATGGGGACCCCTGTAGCGACCGTAGTATCCTCCTGGTTGGCCATACTGGGGGTCTTGGCTCCAGTATATGACCATGGAACCTTCCTGATCTGCCCAAGAGGAGTTCCCCTATCTCGCCACTCTGTCCTTCATCGAGTAGATGTTTGGGCCTGGGGTTGGAAAATGCACTGGTTAGTCCGACTCTGTCAGATCCAGAGTAGTTCCCCTCATCTCCAGATATGGCAGTGTTGTGGACTCCTTCCTCCTCCTCCGAACGACTGTCACCAGTTCCAGGGACTGTTACATAGGGTGGCTGCTGCCCTCCACATTCCACTGGAGGAGGTACAGGACAGCCAACACCAGTTACTTGATGCGTGTATTGGTACCATCCAGAGTGGTTTTCCAACCGGCCCATACTGGCATACCCTGGCCACTTGCATACCCACCCCAAAAGAGACATAAAAAGATACCGTGTACCAACAAAGGGTCTAAGTTTCTGCTTTCTCAGCCCCACTAACCTCCAATTCCCTGGTTATTCAGGTAGCTACTCAACGGGCCAGGCAGCAACACCCATGTTCCACTCCAACAGACAAGGAGGGTAAGAGAGATTTTGGACCGCCTAGATTGTAAGGTCTTTTCTTCAGCCAGCCTTCAGTTTTGTATCTCTAATTGTTTGGCGTTACTGACAAAATATGACTTTTTGAATTATGATCAAGCTTCCCTAGCAGGCTCATGCCTGCTTCCAGGCTATTTTAAAAGAAGGCAAACTGGTCACCCGGACAACGCTTCAGGCCATGGTGGATTCAGTGGACCCATCTTCATGCACTGTGGCTACAGGCATCGTTGTGGAGAGGGAATCCTGGCTGCATTCATGTTGTTTCCCAGGGGAGGTGCAGAACTTAATTGAGGATCTCCCTTTTGATGAATCTCACCTCTTCAGCTAGAACACTGATGATTCCCTGCAATCCCTCAAAGACTCTAGAACAGTGGTTCTCAAACTTTTGTACTGGTGACCCCTTTCACATAGTAAGCCTCTGAGTGCAACCCCCCCCTTATCAATTAAAACCACTTTTTAAAATATATTTAACACCATTATAAATGCTGGATGCAAAGCGGGGTTTGGGGTGCAGGCTGACAGCTTGCGACTCCCCCATATAATAACTGACACCCCCCTGAGGGGTCACGACCCCCAGTTTGAGAACCCCTGCCCCAGATCCACCCTATGATCACTGGGTATTTATACACCCACGTGCAAATTCTATCATCCATTTCCTGCACAATGGCACCGAGCTCTTCAGTTCTTCCATCAGCAACCCTATGAGCCTCCCCATAAGTGTCTGAAGATCCAACGGCTCTGTCCGCATGGTCCATCAGCTCAGGCTTTGACATCACACTCAATCTTGGTGTAAGCAATAATTTTTTGTGCTGTTAGAGAGCCATCTTGCACCCCACAATTCATACAACCCACTCCTTTCGGGGCTGTCTAGCACTCTTTCTACCAGCCTGGAGTGCAATAACAATGGACAAGTGAATCCTGTGTGAGGTTCAACATAACTATATGATCAAGTTCACAGTGCTACCTCATCCACATCCCCCGTCCCAATCCCACCTCTTAGATGAGACTCACAATAGTATCCGCGCCTTAGAGGTGGACTGCAGAGAGGGGCGATAGAGCCTCTTCGCATGACCTTTCAGGGTGCAGGGTTCTACTCCACCTATTTCCTGGTACCCAAAAAAAAGAGGGGAAGGAGACAAATCCTAGATCTCTGTGGTCTTAACCACTTCATATGCAAGCCAAAGTTTTATGTGCTCATTCTCGCAGCCATCATATTCCTCTTGAAAGAGGCATATGGTATACAGCAAGATGCTTACTTCCACGTAGGTATCCACCCAACCCACAGATGGTTCTTGAGATTTACAATGGGCCCTTGGCACTTCCAGTACAGAGTTCTACCGTTCAGGCTCACCACTGTCCTTCAGCTCTTCCTGTCATGTTCTTGTCATGTCATACAACACCGCCACTGTTTACTACATAAACAAGCAAGGGGGCACAAGGTCACCAGCACTGTGTGTGGAAACAGTTCGCCTCTGGAGTTTGTGGATCACACACAGTATCCTGTTGTCAGCAGCTTTCTCTGTAGTGGCGGCCCATCTCTGGTGTCAAGGGGTCCTCATCTCAATGACTCTCTGGTCGTAGTGCAGTCCAGATGGGAGGCTCGAGTACTGACTTCCCTGCTGCTGCTTCTCCTATCCTCCCTGGGCGTGAGTGTAAACATATAAAAATCAACAGTGAACCCCACACAGTTCCTGAAATTCATTGGGGCACTCATCAAGACAGTCTCTGCATGTACCTGCCTACCAGAGGACAGGTTCCTGACCCTACTGCAACTGATTACTAGAGTGACTTCCAATCCTTCTCTTCTGGCCAGAACTTGCCTTTCCCTTCTTGGCCACATAGTGGCATGCACATACGCCACCACCTTCATGCTTTTTTGCTTCTTCTGTCTACAGCTGTGGCACCAGAGAGCCTGTTCCATAATGCTCCATTCCATGGACACCCTACTGACTGTTCCTTCCCAAGGTTCTTTCTCCCTTTGGTGGTAGACAGAGCCAGCTCAGGTTTGCACCTGGATGCCTTTCCTTCTGCACTCTCTAACCATGATGCTCCATTACAGACTCATCAGTCGGTGGATGGTGCACCCACATGGGCGAACACATGATTCAAGGGACTTGGAGTGCTTGGGAATCCTGGTTGCACATCACCATCCTAGAACTTGGGGCAGTAAGGAGAGCATGTCGTGTATTTCTCCCATACATCCACTCCCGTCATGTTCTCATTATGTTAGACTTCACCACCACCATTTACTTACATAAACAATCAAGGGAGTACAAGGTCACCAGCACTGTGTGTGGAGGCATCACACACAGTATCCTGTTGTCAGTGGTTTATCTCCTGGGGACTCGGAATGTGATTTGTGGATGTTCTCAGCAGGAATTTCATGGCTGACCACAAATGGGAGCTAAACAATTCCGTGGTAACAGGCATTTTTGGCTGTTGGGTGACTCTGACCAAGGATCTCTTTGCCTCCCGTGCCAGCACCGAATGCAAACAGTACTGTTCCGGGACAGGTTCGGAGCCTGTTTCCAAGGTTACACCCTAGTCATCTGCTGGTCAGACCAGTTCAGTTATGCCTTCTCTAACCTATGTCTCCTGCCCTGGGTCCTCCCCAAGATTCCACAGGGGAGAGTGTGACTGTCATCCTGATCGCCCTGGCCTGGCCTCTCTAGTTGTGATTTCTTCTTCTTCTCCACCTGTCAAACCATACTTCATTTTTGTTACCAACATTCCCAGAGCTGCTCTCACCACACAACAGCAGGATCAGATATCCTGATCCGCAGGCGCTTCACTTGACACCCTGGTTTTTGGATGGGCATCTTGACTAGAACAGGAGTGCTCATTGACTGTACAAGACATTCTTGCAAGTAGTAGGAAAGAATCCACTTGGCGATCCTACCAATCCAAGAGGAAACATTTTGCCTCCTAGGCCCTGCAGAAAGGGCTTGCCCCTGAGGCAATGGGCATTCCTCTTCTCTTGAAATATCTCCTGTCCCTGAAAGTGTCGGAACTCAACTCTTATCAAGATCAAGATGCACGTAGCAGCCATTTAGTGCTTTCCACACTCCTGTGGAGGGGCACTTGGTTTTCACTCACATATTAATTGCAAGGTTCTGGAAGGGCCTCACGTCCTCCCATTCATCCCATCGTTCGCCAGAACTAAGGCTGTCAAGCGATTAAAAAAAATTAATCGTGATTAATCATGTGATTAAACAGTAATAGAATACCATTTATTTAAATATTTTGGATGTTTTCTACATTTTCAAATATGTTGGTTTCAATTACAACACAATACAAAGTGTACAGTGCCCACCTTATTTTTTATTACAGATATTTACACTGTAAAAAAACAAAGTATTTTTCAGTTCACCTAATACATATACTGTAGTGCAATTTCTTTATCATGAAAGTTGAACTTACAAGTGTAGAATTATGTACAAACAAAACCTGCATTAAAAAATAAAACAATATACAACTTTAGAGCCTAAAAAGTCTACTCAGTCCTACTTCGTGTTCAGCCAATTGCGAAGAGAAACAAGTTTGTTTACATTTATGGGAGATAATGCTGCCCACTTCTTAATTACAGCGTCACCTGAAAGTGAGAACAGGCGTTCACATGGCACTGTTGTAGCCGGCGTCGCAAGATATCTATATGCCAGATGTGCTAAAGATTCCTATGTCCCTTGATGCGTCAACCACCATTCCAGAGGACATGCGTCCGTGCCGATGACGGGTTCTGCTTGATTACAATCCAAAGTAGAGTGGACCGACTCATGTTCATTTTCATCATCTGAGTCAGATGTAGACCAGCAGAAGGCTGATTTTCTGTTTTTGGTGATATGGGTTCTGTAGTTTCTGCTTCGGAGTGTTACTCTTTTAAGATTTCTGAAAGCATGCTCCACATCTCATCCCTCTCAGATTTTGGAAGGCACTTCAGCTTCTTAAATCTTGGGTTGAGTGCTGTAATTATCTTTAGAAATTTCACATTGGTATCTGCATTTTGTCAAATTTGCAGTGAAAGTGTTCTTAAAATGAACATGTGCTGAGTCATCATCCGAAACTGCTATAACATGAAATAAATGGCAGAATGAATAAAACACAACAGGAGACATACAGTTCTCCCCAAGGAGTTCAGTCAAGAATTTAATTAATGCTTTTTTTTTTAAAACGAGCATCAGCATGGAAGCATGTCCTCTGGAACAATGGCCAAATCATGAAGAGGCATATGAATCTTTAGCGCATCTGGGACGTAAATACCTTACTACGCCATCTACAACAGTGCCATGTGAATGCCTGTTCTCACTTTCAGGTGACGCTGTAATTAAGAAGTGGGCAGCATTATCTCCCATAAATGTAAACAAACTTGTTTCTCTTCGCAATTGGCTGAACACGAAGTAGGACTGAGTAGACTTTTTAGGCTCTAAATTTTACATTGTTTTATTTTTTAATGCAGTTCTGTAACAAACTAAATTTTTAAGTTGCTCTTTCATGATAGAGATTGCACTACTGTACTTGTTATGAGGTACATTGAAAAATATTATTTCTTTTATAATTTTTACAGTGCAAATATTTGTAATAAAAAATAATATAAAGTGAGCACCGGATACTTTGTAGTCTGTTGCAATTTAAATCAATATATTTGAAAATGTAGAAAAACATCAAAAATATTTAAATTTCTATTTGTATTCTATTGTTTAACAGTCAGATTAATCATGACTGATTTTTTTTTTTGAGTTAACTGCGATTAATCAGCAGCCCTACCCTGAACCTCAACCTTGTCCTCACAGCATTGATGAAATCACCCTTTGAACCTCCGGCCTCCTGTTTCCTTTTTCTTCTCTCTGTGAAGGTTGTTTTCCTGGCAGCTGTTACCTCTGCAAGAAAGATAGGCGAACTGGGGGCCATGATGGCGGACCGCCCCGCTCTCTTCACCATGTTCCATAAGGACAAAGTTTCCCAGTGCTTGCATCCCAACTTTCTGCCAATGTGGTTTCCCGCTTTCACCTCAACCAACCCATACATGTATGGCCTTCTTTCCGAAGCCACATATCTTCACTCCCTTGATGTCTGTAGGGCCCTGGTCTTTTACCTGCAGAGGACTAAGCCGTTCAGGAAGTCCCCCGGGATTCTTAGTCACTATAACGGGAAAGGATTAAGGGGCAGGCCATCTCCACTCGGAGGATTTCTAAGTGGGTTTCATGCTCTTATCACTTACCGGGGCTGTCTCCACCCCTTGAGGTATGAGCCCACTCCATGAGAGCACAGGCATCAACTACGGCCATGCTTCACAACATGCCACTCATGGATATATGTAGAGCAGCCACATGGAGTTGAGTACATACCTTTACCTTTTTTCCCCATTTCACCCTGGTGCAAGACTCTGCTGCAGATGCCTCGTTCAGTGTGGCATTTCTCCATTCCACGGTTCTGTCATTTTTCCTTGCACCCTCCTCCTGACTAGGTACTGCTTGTTAGTCACCCTCTGTGGAATGCAATAGGGACTACCATTTGAAGAAGAGGAGGAAGTTACTTACCTGTAACCGGAGGTTTTTCCGAGATGTGTGGTCCCTATCTGTAGTCCAGTCCCACCCTTTTTTCCCTCTGCTGCAGATCTGTTTGATTTGCGTTGAAGGAACTAAAGGCTCAGTCAGTCCACCCCCCCCCTGAGTGCCTCAGTCGAAACCATGAGGCAGAGCAAGAGCACATGCGCAAACTGGCAGATGCTACTACAGTACTTTCAAAAGCTCCAGGTGCATGAGGTGTATGCATATAACCCCCAGTGGAATACAGATAGGGACCACACATCTCAAAGAATCTCTAGCTCCAGGTAACTGACTTCTTTTTGGAGCAACATTTGACATGCTACAAGAAATGTATTTCAAATATAACTTTTTAAAAAACTTGTCTGGGCATCTAGGGGAAAAATGGGGTATTTAATATTAATATCATTATTGTTGTGGCTCCTGGGAGCCCCGGTGATGGACCAGGCGTTGTGCTAGGTGCTAAACAAACACAGAACAAAGTCCTTTCTGGAAAGAGCTTAATCTCTCAGAACTTCTTAAAAAATTTGGAACATAGCCTCTCTTTGGTTACTAAATGTATTCAGTGCACAGTTCCTGCATTGCTAGATGTGTGGTACATCATGACTTTTGATTTGGAGGATATTTCATATTAATGCAGTTAGTTTCAATAGTTGTCATGGGGTGCATATGTGTATATATGTGGACACTTCATCAGTTTAAAAACTTTAGTATCTGAAGTTTGTTTAATGTAAGCTGGCGTGCTCAGAATCTGTGAAATCAGACCACATGTTATTTAGGTGCCTAGTTTTAGGCTTCCAAGTTTGACCTTTCCTGTCTGTTCAGTCTGCTTTTCTTGCAAGGTAATTTATCCCTCACTGAGGGTATGTCTACACTACCCGCCGAGTTAGCGGGCGCGTCTAGTCTAGATGCGCTAAATTGATCCCTGAGCGCTCTCCTGTCTATTCCTGTACTCCACCGCCGCAAGAGGCGCAGGCAGAGTCGATGGGGGAGCGGCAGCAGTTGACTCACCGCAGTGAAGACACTGCAGCGAGTAGGTCTAAGTACGTCAACTTGCGTAACTTAGATCGATTCTCCCCCCGCCCCTGGTGTAGACCAGGCCTGAGTAAACGGTTAAAATACAGCGTGGATTGTAGCCTCACTTAATAAGAGTGGAACAGGGAGCAGACTGTTCAGAAAGGAAATAAGTTCTCATTGCTTCCTGTCAGAGAGAAACTTGTGGAGTTCCGTGTGCAGGGTTTTCACCATTTCACTGAGGGGCAGAGTTTGCCCCATTGTAGAATAGGGCACTGGGCTGGATCACTGATTCTTGGTAATAGGGTCTTTTACTGCCATGGCTTCTGAAGCCATCAGCTGCCTTGAGACTTCCACTTCCCTTTTAAAATGGGAATTTAACTACACCCATGTGATAGGCTGGGTTGGAGGGGGGCACAGACCTGTAGTCTCTGGCTGTATATGTGTCTACTCTGAATAACGTGGAAAATGGTGGGGATGGTGCATCTCTCTGGCCACCCTGTTGCCTGCCCTCCAGATCACCCTTCTAGGCTGAAAGAGATGCTGCCACAGGGGCAGCTCAGCTGTCTTTCCACTTACACAGAGGACGATTGGGCAGTTTGTATTTGCACATTACACGTTGGCAATAATGTGGAAAAGAAATACAGGAAAAAGTCAGTACAATGTGTTACCCGGTTTGGGTGGGGCAAGAGGCCTCTTCCCTTTTTTTTTTTTTAATTAAACTGTGCTAAAATAAATTGAAAAAGTAAAACCATCAAATGAAGCTTAAAATTAAATCCTTTGCAGTCGGGTTTTAACTTTGGGCTTGGACTGTGGAAAGTCATAGCTGTGGGTGCTCTGCACCTTTGCTTTTCTGCTGTCTTCGAGCTGGCAACAGCACATTCACTGCTCAGATTCTTGAGCACTATTACTTTACTTGCAGTCTTTATATGTAAAGTAACTGCTCTTCTGTGCCTTAGGCACGGGCTAGCATCTAACGCATTCAGTGCAGTAATTGAAGCAAAGTCTGAAAAACACTGCTGGCAGAGCTCTCCCCCTGACACTATGGCCTCTCTACAGTATGCTTCAGCTCTATCATCCCGGTGTTGCCAATCTTGTGATTTTGTTTTGTTGTTTTTTTTTAAATTATCATAAGTCTCTTGATATTTGGTGTTAAACTTAAAGCCCCACCTCCTGGAGTCAGATTATGTGAGAATCTTTTTTTAAATAAAAACTAAATTTCTTGCTGTCATTGTTGCAGAGAAAAACTTGATGACCTGGGTGCACCCTAAAAACTCAAAAACCTGAAGGCAGAGAACCAACACATTGGCTTAAATATGAGACTAATTTTTAAATCTCATGACTTTTTAACACGGGGGTTGGCAATACCATTAGGTCTCCAATACAGCTGCCCCACAGTATTTTCTTCCAGACTACTAGCGTGGCCTTTTTCCTCCCCTTTTAAATCTTTTAAACTATTGAGTTAATGAACAGTTCCTTGCAGTGGCTGACTTGTGTACATTTCCCTTGGTTTTTTTTGTAGGGTGTTTGGTCAACTCTGCCAGTGAATGAGAAGAAGCTTAATGCTGCATTTAGAGCAGCAAGAAGTGTTGTTTTAATATTTTCTGTGAGAGAAAGTGGAAAATTCCAAGGTAAATGAAAGTACATTTGATGTGTGGTGTGTTGGTGGTGTGGGTTTTTGTTTTTTGTTTTGTTTTTTAAGAAGTTGTTCTGTTACCCTTTGCTATTTCGACTCCTCTAGGATTTGCAAGGCTCTCATCTGAATCCCATCATGGAGGATCCCCAATACACTGGGTTCTGCCTGCAGGAATGAATGCTAAAATGTTGGGAGGTGTCTTTAAAATTGACTGGATTTGCAGGTAAATATTTCTGTTCTTTTAAATGGGAGCATTTGTATACTACAAATGCTATTGTGGCAAGTCTAATAAGTAGGAATCTCAATCTCAACACTATTTCTAACTTTCATTCGTAAGTAGAAAATACATTGTCTCCATTCATTCTATCTGTTTGGTTGTGCCCCTTCTGAAAATTCACTTAAATGGGGAAAAATCTGCCCCATTATTACTATAGCTGGGTTTGGGACTCCTTCCAATAAGTGAGATTGCTATAGCAAATGCTTTTTGGTTTGCATAGTCCTAAACATTTTATACAGGGATTTTTAACTGAGCGGGTTTTTTTTCCAGTAGCCTAATAAACTGAAATTAGAAGCATTTGTTTGTAGTTATCTTAAAATCTTCCTTTTATAAAACAAAGTGTTCCTTTGAAATGTTCTGGACTCTTAGCCCTGGAGAGCAGAATAAAAACTCAAACGGGAAGTGTTTTGTACCATAGGGTCTGGTTAAGCAGAAAAGATGCTACTGCCTCAGAAAATGAAGGCCAGGTCGGAAAGAATAGATGCTCCTTTTTGGATGGAATAAATTATGCATATCTGATGTAAAACAGTAGGTAAAGTGATAGGATGCACCTGCTAAAAGGTCATAAAACAAACATTAGCAAGACAGACCAAGTTCAGGTAGCATATGTAGGAAATTTCCTTCAGTGATTATCCAATAATCTAATGCATCCTCAAAGATGTTATGCTACTGCCACTTGCCTCAGATAAAATTCTAGAGAATTGTACCCACCAGAATTCAAAAGTTACCAGATTTATATGCGTTAGCATTTTAGGCAGCAGTACATCAGAGTTGGAACTTCTGTTATTTAGCAGCACACTGAACGCTAATAGTCTTATCTATACAATGGAACCTTGCTAACCAACATTTATAAATTAGTACATGCTCTTTTCATCTCAGAGGTTAAATAGCAGAGTGCTGTAGTGAGAGGTCTCAGTGCTAAAATTGTTGGTCATGTGTGTGGGTTTGGGTTTTTTTTTTTTTGTTGGTTTTGTTTTTTTGTAAAAAAAAGACTAGTATAGTCTGAACTACACAATATTGAATTACAGATGTCTAAATGCATGCATTCTTAAATCTGTAATTCACAAAGGATCATGTTGTGGAGCAAATTAATGAGGTTATACAGTACTTAATGTCCTATTGTATGCATTTTTTAAACTAATAGACAAAATAACTATAAACGATACCACTTGCATATTTAGGCGTGAATTACCCTTCACTAAATCTGCTCACCTGACCAATCCTTGGAATGAACATAAACCAGTAAAGATTGGACGTGACGGACAGGTTTGTCAATTTTTTTTAATGAATGCCTTTAGTAATAAAGAGAAACAAAAGACATGATTAGATAAACTTACTCAAGATGTGATAACTTTTAAGCTCCTATAACTATTCAACTTTGCAGCACAGCTTTCATTGACTAGGGCATATGTGGGGCAAGGTTGATTTCTCTAGTACTGGAGAGGGAGCAGAATTGCAAAAGTAAGTTTGTTGCAGTTAGGTTAAGCAAATTATCAGCAATTTTGGTCTGGATATAATGTGACTAGCAGCAATCCCTGCTAACAAACTTTGTAACATTTCAAAGTTGCAATGTAGCAAACTTTGTTAAGTTTTTGTGGTAGTATAACTTTCACTTTGTATCAGAGTATTGTGCTTTTTAGAACAAGTTCTGGTGCTTTCAGTCTTTTGCACTGCGTTTGCCTTATGTATTAAGTTTCTTCTGACACAGATTCGACCATTATAATAGGCACACCTTTAAAATGCAAGCTGGTACCTCTTAGTTCTACCAGATATTTGAGAATACACTGAAATGGACACTGTCAACTCCAGTAATTTAGGCTTTATTTAAAAACACTTTAAAACCATTCATGTTGATTTTGTATTTATTTAAAAAACAATTTGTTTTGTTTTGAGGGAGGATGGGGGTTAAATATTCCCCTGCAGTGTGGTAGATCCAAACACGTTGTTCCTATGTACAAGATGAATTGTAAAAGTGACTCTAGAGGCAGTAGAACTATCTGATTTTACTGTTCAAAATTAATAATTTACAAAAAGCAAATGGACATTGCAAATCAGAGTGCTTTTTAAAATTAGTAATACTGTTTAAAGGAATTTTATCTGATTCTTTAACAGTTGCCCTTTAAATGGCTAAACAAATGTTTAAAACAAAAATATTTTCTGTCCACCTGTTGGTAGAATTGCAGTCAATCCCTTTTAAAAATGATTATATGAAATTGCTGAATCTTTGGAGAGAATATTCCAGTATATTCAGGTAACGTGTAATTAAAATGTATGCATTAAGTTAGCTGTAACAAATTGCCTTATATGCTAGAAACATATTATACAGTAATTACAAAAATTAAACCTCACTTTCACAAACTACCTGTGGCTCTTTCACTGAGTTTGGATAACATTTAATTCTTGAAAATAAATCTGCTTCACCATGCTTGTGGGATTATCATCCATATATTCCAGACTACAGTGTAAACTGATTAAGGTACGTGGTGATTATTTTCCTTAATTTTATGTGATTACAAAAAACTCTTTCAACTTTAAACAATAATGAGATGAAGCTGACCTGAATATCTGTTAGGAAGTTGTGTCCCCAGCATAGGGCTGTTTTATGATGATGCTAAATATCCCCTGAAGCACTGAAGCTAATGAAACTGTATTGTGCTCATTATTTTGTGGGATTGAAGTCTCCTCCTCAAAGTGTTGCTGTACCTGGCAAAAGTAATTAATGGGAGATGGTCCCTGTTTTCAGCTTGTAAATCACTGTTTAACTTCTAACTAATTCTAGGAAATTGAGCTTGAATGTGGAACCCAGCTTTGTCTCCTATTCCCTCCTGATGAAAGCATTGACTTGTATCAAGTCATTCATAAAATGCGGCACAAGCGACGAATGCATTCACAGCCCCGATCAAGAGGACGTCCATCCCGTCGAGAACCAGTCCGGGACGTGGGAAGGTTAGAAACGTTCTTTGGACTGATAATAGGCACATGTATCAGAATAACGTGATGGAGGAATGTGATTCATCAAAGCTTTCCCTGCGATAAAGAAGAGAGAAAATCCTCAAATCAAGCTGCATGGACGAGTTTGTGGCTTCATTGAGGATTTCACATTGTCCCCCGATCTGTCATATTTCAAGAGGAAAATGGGGATCTTTGCTTTTGCAGAAAAGTAGTCCTTAAATAAATAAAGCTCTCTAGTTTAGACTAGATCTTTTATACAGATAACACAACATGTAATGTCAGCCATAGGTAAGCTTGGATTTATTATGAGCAGGCTAGATGGAGGAAGAGGAAGTCTTTATATGCCAAAATATGTTAATATCTTGTAAAAGCCTTTTCTTTCAGGTGTGTCTCTGGATAAGCCTTATGAAATATGGGACTTTTATAAGGATCACTTATAATTTTGCAGAAGATGCCGCCTCATTTTGAGGATAAAATATTTAAATAATTTTGATACTCAAGAGGAGCATTATTGGGACTGTTTCAAATTGTATCACCGTGATGTGTTAACCCCATTGCCAAATATTCTCTAACATGTAACCACTGAATTCACACATCTTGCTGAGCTTCTGAAAACAGTAGGTTCTTTCCAAAGGGGATCGAATGGCCCTTGGAGACCCGGCAACAAACCAAAAAGAATGGCTGTTGCTGTGTCTGTATATACAACCTTTCCAGATGTTGGCAGTACCTGTGGACTTTAAAGTGTTTTTAGAGGATCGACATGGTTATTGATCACTGCTTTATGAACTTAACAGCATTTACCAGGAAAAGGGGGTATAACTTGTTACAGAATTGGAGAAGTCTTTGCAAAGAACTGATATAAGCCCTTCTACCAAACACCTTTTCCCTGTGTGTAGCCACTTTGCTTACAGATAAATCTAAAGTTTTTTTTTCTG
This sequence comes from Mauremys mutica, assembly GCF_020497125.1. Taxonomy (NCBI): domain Eukaryota; kingdom Metazoa; phylum Chordata; order Testudines; family Geoemydidae; genus Mauremys; species Mauremys mutica. The sequence goes on along the minus strand of NC_059076.1, from coordinate 837,107 downwards.
CTAAAGACTGTATGGTTTGGGCTGAAACCTTTGGTTAAGTTTCCTCTTTGCGGAAACATCCTGTGGTAGGTACAGATACCCAACAAGAGTCCCCATTTCCTTGAGCTTAAAAAGGACACTGTAACGCGTAGGTAGGAGGAAACCTGGCAGCGCCCCCATATTTTTGGCTTTAAAGGACTGAGCACCAAGATGGCTTTTGAAGTTAAGCTAAGAGGTTTCCAGTGCAATAAAGTATTTACAAGTGAAGGTTTTGCAATGGACTGCAAACTATACATATAACACCACCACACCTTCTCAAGCCTGCCAGGGCCTCCATTTATGTATGTGGCTTACAGCTTAAAGTCAGTAGTTGGACTACTATATGAACTGTTACTATCATGTTTTATACCGGTCGTAAATGCACTCTCAAAACTACAAGAAAGCGGTATGTTTATTCTTTACACCAGCTTTTATTTTTCTTAATCTGATTTTGCTGTAGATGCAACTGCTTTGTTTTTTGGGTTTTTTGCTCAGAGGGTGAAGAATCTGCTTTCATTAAAAAAAAAATTGATACTGGGTAAAGCGGGCTTTTAAAAACTAAAAAGTGGGAAGGGGGAGGAGAAATGATTGTTATGGAAACAGGTCAGTTAGTAGATCTATTAACTGCTGGTATAGTTTGCAAAATGGTTAACTGATTTGAAGGAACTTAAATTTGAATCCTTTATCAAGGGAACTGTACCTGTTGCTGGAAAATTCATTTTTAGCAGAATGTTTTAAACAATCTAATACTAAACAGTGATTGGCCATTGTAATGCTATATATTTTCTTGGTGGAGGGGTACTAATGACCAGCAGAAGTCTATTGAAGAACTAACTCAAGCCAATAACTGGAATGGAGCTGCTTTTAAAATGGGTTCCCCCAGCATGAGTGAAGTTCTTGCAGATTTTTTTAATGCTTCATATCAGCAACAGAGGCAGTCTTCTTTAGAGAAGAGCTCTAATTATTTCAGTTAGGATGCTTCAGAGTTTTTAGAATTAATCCTTCCTTAGAAGGAACTGAGGTTAAACTAGTAATTAGTGATTAGTCAGTGACAATCCAAAAATACTTCTAGCCCAATCAAGTTAGATAGCCGATGGTGAAAGAGGCATGTGTGCAAATCATGCACACTTTTATTTTTAAATGTACCTGGAAAGAGGCTTCCATTTTACAAAAGTTTTGTCTGCCCTGTGGCTAACAAATTTTAGCAAAAGTGTGTCCATGTAAAATGGATAAAACAATTTGCAAATGAGGTTTACTATATTTAGATTTGACTGATCAGTTTTACTAAGTCTCTTTTTTTGTCTAATTCTTTTAGGTTAAATTAAGATGTAAAGTGGAAAGTATAATGTTAAAGCATAAGTTAAGAGATTGTTTTAGATCAGCTTGTTAAATATTCTCTTTGGATATTAAGCTATGGTTGGATCAGGTTCCTCTCTTACTGCCAAAGTCTGTTTATAACTATAAAGCGATAATCAAGTGTATGTATCTAGCATAGAGTAGGGCTTCTGATGATTTGAAGTTAAACTTAAAGCTTAAATTTATAAACTCTTGACTGTGAAGCATATGCAAAACTGCCTGAGTTGCGAATGAGATCCTGGCCAGCTCATGGTGCTTTTTTCTGTGAGGGGATGCTGCTGTGAAGAAACCGCCAAACAACCTTGTTTAATCTCTAATGTCTAATTTGTATAGGCGTCGACCAGAGGATTATGATATTCATAACAGCAGAAAGAAACCAAGGATTGACTATCCCCCTGAGTTTCACCAAAGACCAGGTTAATATCTCATGTGAACAAATGTAAAAGTATTTGTATTTTTATTATGGAATTTTGAATTCATACCGACCTAATGAGCTTTTAATATGTGACTAGGATTTAGAGTGGGATTTTTCAAAAGCACTCGGCATTGCCTACCTCCCTTCTCATTGCAGTTGATGGTAAATCTCCCATTTGTTTCACTGGGAGCTGAGTTAGGCCACTGCTGAGCCCTCTTGAAAATTCCACCTTAAATTTAGTGTAAATTCTTCAGTAGTCTTAAAGTAATCGGACCCTCCTTGCTTATACTAGGTGGTAACCCAGACAGTTAAAATAGCCTCTTCAAACTCCATTGCTTCCTAAATGGTGGGAGGGTTTCATTTTTATGATGAGCGCCTTTCTTGCCCGTAAACAGTAACCGAAACGTAATCATGAAGGTAGCCTATCCAAGTACCACTTTGAATGTCTGTAGCTACAAAAGTAGGCCATGATAGACCTATGTTAACTTTTTTCCATAATCTTTGTATTGGTTTCAAATTGAAATTGGTGATTGACCAGCATTTATTTGCAATGAATTGAGCTTTTTGTACTTTTTTTTGTAGACTTTTAACTGGGGTTCACAACTGGGGTCCCATGACCCTTAAGTCATGTGTGGGATGATACTAGAAGTTCCCATTTTGTTTTCAGAGAAACTTTAAAAAACTTGCTATAAAGCAGGTCGGAGTGTCCTCAGGCTGTTTTCAAGGGTGGCCCACTGGCAGGGTGGGGGAGGAGTTTCAGCTGGAAAAGTTAGGGTTTTCAGAAATAAAATAGCTTTTTCAGCAGGGTAAATGCAGCAGCCGCAGATTGCAGTATTACCAGTGTACCTTTGCTGCTGAGAAAGGCGGTGTTGGGACAGGACAGACTTCAGTCTAAGAAGTCTTAAGGGAATGTGCACTTCTGCGTATGATGCAGTATTTCCGTAGCAGATTTCTAAACCTTAAAAGCCTGCTTATGTTTCAGTGTCCAGTTTGAATAGACTTCAGAGGCCGATTTCTTCAAAGAAGAGTTACTTTAATAAAGTGCTGTCATCCTTAGTCAAACTTCCAAGAGCATTATGTACAGCTGAGAATTAAAGTTAAAAAAAAAATCACTTCTATAGCCCTGCAAAAATGCTTTACGTCGTTCTGATTCCTCCCACCTTTTACAAATGCTTTTTGCTGAACTGCTTAAAGCAAGAGGTGCCAATTGCTCTTTTTTTTTTTAAGATTAACTAGTGCCATCATAATCCGTTGTAAATTTTGACCTACTTTTTAATATGTCAAGGAACTTCCATCAATTGTTGCATACAGCTGTCCAGATTAACCCTGTCTATTGGACATGCAGTTAATAGGTAGAAATCTTGACCAGTTAACCAATACATGCCAATAGTCAAGTGCATGAGCATTGCCAAGCAATTCAGTCTAGTCTTTGTCTGCACAAATATCCCTTCCCCAATTTCTTTTGTACTGCATGCAAGCTCATAAGAATGTATTTATCCTTCTTTAACATTGGAATGCCCTTTTCTGTATGCCAATACTTTACCCATCAAAGACATGCAGTAAGTCTGTAGAAATTACTTTGCAAGCGCTTCTGAAATGAGATAAGAACAGCAGTACATACAAGAACATACCTTTAAGAGGAGGTTGTTGCAGAGGAAGGGTGGATGCTAATGACTGTAATTTAGGATTGTTATGGTGAAATGGTAAATTTGATTGATAACATTGCTTGATGTTTGAACAGGGTATATAAAGGATCCGAGGTATCAAGAAGTAGACAGGTAAGATGTGTTCATGTTGTTCATTTTTATGTCCTGGTAACTTGTTGATATCAGTTGCCTGGATTGAGTTTTGCAAATCTTATTCCCAACAGACGATTTTCAGGAGTTCGCCGAGATGTTTTTTTAAATGGGGTAGGTTGACGCATTTGTTTTTAACATAATTTCTTGCACTTCCAAAGTTGTTATCAAATCTTCATGTTGTTCTCTTTCATTGTAGTCCTACAATGATTACGTGAGGGAATTCCACAGCATGGGACCACCGCCTCCATGGCAAGGAATGGTTTGTGTCTTGTTCAGCTTCATTTTCTAATTGAAAATAAACCCCCACATTACCCTGTGGATGTGCCCACTCTTCCTGAGCTGCTCTCAGCCTTCGTACTCTGTTTAGTAAAGTGCCAGGTACTTCTGCTGTGTACTCTAAATTATGAAGTGTTGCAGGAAAACAAAATTGAATGGGGTAAATTACAATCGGTAATGTCAAGATACTGTAATCACTCTCACTAGCAGTGATCGAACAATATGTATCTTGAAGCTGTCTTGACAACCTAATATGTACTAGGACATAGGAATCCAACTTAGTTTGAATGCATAAAAAAGTGAGGAAATTTGTTCTCTTAAAACAAAAACCAACCAAAGAACTCTCCTTACAATGCACTATAACAGATGTGATCAGACCAGCAATCCATCAATATTTGAAGAAGGCTGAGTAGGAATACAGAATGTAGCAGGAGGGAAACTGGCCACTGAGGGGTCTGAGTGTAAGAGTTGTCTGGCATTGGCAGTGAAGGGTCGAGGGAGCACTGGAGTATATTTAGCATGGTCCTGGTTAGGTATGCTGCTCTATGGCACTGGCTTTTTGGTTACTTGTGTATTCAGTTGAATAACCAACCATACCAGCAAACTATTATTCGTACACTGAGTGCATGAAAACGTACCAGTCGCTATCTTTGTTATACTGAGATGGGGTTCTCTGTCAATTGGAGGGCAGAAATGATCCGCAGTTACAGAGGAATGACTAAGTTATTCTCAGGTTTCAGAGTAGCAGCCGTGTTAGTCTGTATCCGCAAAAAAAACAGGAGTACTTGTGGCACCTTAAAGACTAACAAATTTATTTTAGCATGAGCTTTCGTGAGCTAAAGCTCACTTCTTCGGATGTGAAGAAGTGAAGATGTGAAGCTTTAGCTCACGAAAGCTCATGCTAAAATAAATTTGTTAGTCTTTAAGGTGCCACAAGTACTCCTGTTTTTTTTAAGTTATTCTCAGTTATCCAATTCCCTCCATTCTGGCTGTATCTGGAGTTGGATAATCACTGAGCAGTTATTTCTCAATAACACTTGCATATTTATAGCACGATCTCTGCTCTGACTCTTGTACTTGGGAATTGTCAAATGGTTTGCCAGCAGCAGAGATGCCCCCATGGCTTCTCACTCTGACTTTTTTTTTGGTTCAGCTAAGTGTGCAAAAATACCCAAACAAATGAGGCAATCAGACTGCAGGAAGGGAAGAGCTCTTCAAAGAAAACTCAGTTCTCTGACCCATCTATCCATCCTTGCGCCCAGCCCGTCTCTACAGGCTGGCTAAATACGCATTTAAACTAGAATCCAGCCCTCCCAGGCAGTTCAGTTTGGAATCACTATGCAAGCAAAACACTGTGGTGACTGACTATGGGAGGAGAACGGCCTGGCTGATACAGGGAGTGGAAGTAAGACAAGTTGAGGGGACATGGAGGAGAATGGCCAAAACACGTTTTTATTTATTTATTAAGATCAGTTTAGCTTCTGGCTTTTTGGCAGCCTATTTTTATCTTGTGGAATAGGCCTTTCATTCAAACTGTGAATATCCTAATAAAACTCAGCGGAATAACAGGTGCTTCGGCCTTGAAACCTCACTCAGCCTAGGATACGCTTGTCTGCATGACTCCTATATGAGGTAGCCAGTACAACACCTAGTGAACTAATGAAAGCTGAAGTGTTCACAGTATTTCTCTGTCAGCCATGAAAATGGGTATCTTTAAGTGCTTTGGGGATATAGTTTTAAATAAATGCTGGTAGCTGAAATTCAGTGAGAAGATCTGGTTGGAATCTACGCAGTGTCCTGCTGTCCACTCCATATGCAAGATAATGTTTTAAGCCATAGTCTTGCAGAGGAGAATATATTTAAATGTATTTGTTTTCCTTCAGAATGGCAGGTAACTTGTCCTTGTAATCCTCACTTTAAGGGTGATTTGCTCTGTATCTTGGAGTGTTCAACAAACATCCTTTAATTTCCTTACAGCCACCCTATCCAGCTATGGAACAGCCTCCCCATCACCCTTACTATCAGCACCATGCTCCTCCACCTCAAGCTCACCCTCCATACTCAGGACACCACCCTGTACCACATGAAGCAAGATACCGAGACAAGCGAGTAGTAAGTGTATATGAAAGCAAAGTGGAAGGGGTAAATCCTACAGACTGGCAGAAGTAGGAATAGGGGAGATTTGGGGGTCGTTAGGAGCCTAAGCATAGAGGAGGTTTCTTATTTCTGAAAATCTTGGCCTTACACCTGGGCTCCTAAATGTACTTTTGAAATCAGGTCACTGAGGTGCCTAAAGCAAGGCTGTGGGTGCTTTTGAAACCCCCTGAGGGATTTAGGAGCACAAGTCCCACCATTTCTTGGCTCAAGTTTGTGGAAGGCTTCCAGCTGTCAATGCGTACACTTCCCTGGTTGAAATTGAGTCCAAATCAGGAAGGATTTTTTTGGTAGCTGTAGCTTGTTTGGAGAGGGGAGGAAACTTGTGCCGTTGCTATGAAAAAGTTTATGCTAAAGTTTCTTATTATCAAAAGGCCCTGGTAGTGGGTGGGTGAAGTGCTGGGACTGACTGGGCAGTTAAATAAATAGCATTGTCCTTCCCTTTCACAGCACGACTACGATATGAGGGTAGACGACTTTCTGCGTCGCACGCAAGCAGTGGTCAGTGGCCGGAGAAGCAGACCTCGAGAGAGAGAGCGGGAGAGGGAGCGCGATCGTCCCAGAGACAACAGGAGAGACAGAGAACGGGGACGGGATCGGGAAAGGGAGAGAGAGAGAATTTGTGAGCGGGACAGAGACCGGGGGGAAAGAGGCAGATATAGAAGATAATCCATCTGGAACCAGTGGTCATTTGAAACAAAACAACAAAGCTTGTATTTTTTTTGTGTGTTTACAAGTAGTACACTTTATTTTCAGCTGTCTACTTAAAGTTTGTTGTGTAGAAGGTTTTACAATGACCCTCTTTGTTCCAAGCATGCAGTAAACTACAAACTGGAAAAACTCAATCAGCCAAAAGAAAAAATGCACAAAGTTGATATTTGAGTTGACATTTTTATTGGAGAATGGGAAACAGTTAAGAATGTAGATATTGGTTCGTTTTCAATAAGTGTTCATCTACTTCTAGTGACTTCCTCCTAGGTTTTTTTAAAATATTGATAACTGCCATAATTTTTTTTTTTGCTTTATTTTCTTACATGTAGTTTCACATGGTTCAGTGGGAAAAAAATGCTGCTATCAGGTATGCAACTATTGAAGTATGATGATTTGACTGTATGGCAGTGTTGTAGCAGCCTTTTGTTTTTCTGTTTTTAACCTTTGCTGTAGAGTGTTCTGTCAGTCTTCAATAATGAAAGCAATATTAAGAAGACACTATTGATATCTAATTTTTAATCTTTTTAAAAATCTTCCTGTGTTCAGTAACCCTCTGGTCCATGCTATTGTCTAGCCTCTCTCTAAAATGTACACATTGCTTGGAATGTTCACAGTTTGCGTGTGTGGCAGCAGAAAATGTTGCTGTATTCTACATTGCTACCATTTTTATATAAAAAAATAATAATAAATTGGTAACGATTAAAACAATTGATTTTAGTTTGGCTTGTTATTTTAAAGGCTTCCAGGTTTGCTAACAGTTATAGGAAGGCTGGCCTGTGTATTCAAAAGTTACCTATTTTTCCCCTCAGTAACGATATTTCCAATGAGTGAAATTCAACCCAGACAGCTGTAAGCTGGGCCTCAGTGTCACCAGAACTAAGCGTTGGCCTACACTAACGCTGTAACTCTCTAAGTTACACAAATTACATAACTGAAGTTGATGTGACTTAGGTGGACTTACAAGCTCTCTTGTCGACATAGCTTCCACCTCTTGGGGGTGGTGGAGTACAGATCGATTTAGTGTGTCTTCACCAGAACTGCTAAATCAACACTGCTCCATCAATCACAGCAGTGTTGATTTCGCTGGGAGGGCAGACATGGCCTAACATTTATTGGAGTAGGTAGGTTCATAGTCATATCTTCCTGAACCACTGCAGGAGCTTCATGGATTTTGGGATTAAACCAGAACAAAAAACTCAGTTGATTAAAACATTATACTTTTCTTTGTCATGGAGCAGCTGTGTAACCCCAGTGCCCTCAATAACTTACTTGTAGAGAATTAGTCTCATTGATTTGAAGCAGTCTGGTTTTAATGTCCTAGCCCTGTGCCAGTCTCAACACCACTTCATTTAAAGAGAGCCAAACCACCCCCATGTCAATCAATTGCTCGATCCAGACAGAATTACAGGGCACACACCCACTGCAGTGCCAACATAGGCATGCCTCTATGTAACATGCCATAGCAAATGCCATGGGATATTTCATTGACTGATGTATTGTAAATGCTCTTGAACAGGACAGATTTGAATTTAAACTTGCAATAGTAAAAACCAAAAGCTAACCTACAACTTGAGAGTTCACTGGAAAAAAACAAACCCACTTCTCTGCATGCAGTTAGGCATTTCCTTGTTCTCACTTTACTGAGAGTTAACTTTTGGGTTGAAATGTATTATTCTTAGGCCATGTCTACGGTTGATCAGCACTGCTGCAATCAATGCAGCAGGTGTCGATTTAGCTGGTCTAGTGAAGACTCACTAAATCGAAGGGAGAGCATGCTCTGGTCAACCCCGATACTCCACCTTCCCCCAGAGGAGTAAGGGAAGTTGATGGGAGAGCATCTCTTGTTGACACAGCACGGTGTAGACACCACAGTAAGTCGGCCTAGTAGCATAACTTAGGTCACCTTACCATGGCAGAATAGACAAGGCCTTAATCTCGGCTCAGGAGGCAGGAACCTTCTGGATCCCAGCACGTTTAGACTCTTACAGCTGTCATACAGTGCAGAGCCATGCATGTGCGATCTGTAATTTGCCTTAATTTGTCACCTGAACCATGGCTTGTAGAGCTACTTCAGTAACTAGCAAGTTAGTGTGTATGTGTGTGTCTGTGCACTGTGGCAGAGCTCTGACCTTGCTCCCGTGGGTCCTGCGCTTCTAGGCAGTCTATGCCAGCCTCAGTGGCTCACTGTGACCCTCCATGTAGCCCTTCTCTCTCTAGGGCCAGGGTTACAGTCTACTGAGCCCTTTTCATCATAGGCTGCAAGGAGGTTGGTGAGAGAACTCCCACAGTCTCTGTTCAGCCTCCTGTCCTGACAGGGGCCTGACTTCCCCTCCCAGGAGCTGTTCCTGTAGTGGTGGGTTGTGGGGAACCCGGGCCCGCCCTCTACTCCGGGTTCCAGCCCAGGGACCCTAATGGTAGCAGTTTTGGCAGCCAACCTTTCACTGCCAGAGTTGCTACATTTCCCTGGGCCACTTCCCCACAGCTCTCCTGCTTCTCCCTTCTTCACCCTTACCTTAGAGTTCCTTTAACGATGGTCTGAGGGTGTCTTCAGTCACCAGCCCTTCAGCTGCACTTCCTCGCCCCTGGCTCTTCCCTGTCTGACTGGAGTGAGCCCTTTTTATAGTATCAGCAGGGCCTTAATTAGAGTCAGGTGGTCACATTAACTGAATGGCCTCACCTGACTCTTTACAGGTTAATTAGAGTCAGGTGTTCTCATTAGCCTGGAGCAGCCCCTGCTCTGGTCAGTCAGGGAACAGAAAACTCTTAATCCAGTGGCCAGTATATCTGCCTTCTGCTATTCTGCTGTACCCAACTGGCCTGGGTCTATCACAGCACACATGTCTGCGTCATCCTAAGAAGAAGAAATTAGAGCAGTAGCAATGAGGTAGCATCTGGCCGGAGTATAAAAGCCAAGCAGGTTCATGTCCAGATTTCACGTGTTCAGCTCGTTCACATGCGGCCAGGCTTGTGAAAGTCTAGCACCCAACTTACTATGTTCTTCTGAAAAAGGCAGCCCATTTGTCTCCACATACGTGTTCTCATCCATCTTCATTCAGTCCTACTTCCTCTGGCAGCATGTGTCTCCTGCTTAGGCAAACTTTTAAATAACCTGGTCCAGTAAGGCTGCAACTGTGCATGGTAACTTCTGTGGGTAGCAGTCCAGCCGCACAAATTGCAATGCCAGTTACTGGGGGATCTTCTACAGCTGAATTCTCTGACTTGAAACTGACATGCTAACCTAAGCTTTGCATATTTTAGTAGAGGAAATCTTACATAGACTTAATCAGTTTGACACTCAATAATAGGAATTGCTTTTATTAACAAATCAACCCACGGAGCTGAATGCGCTATCCACGAGGCAGCAAATACTTTGGTTAGCAGCAGTGGCAATGTAGCGGTATTAAAGCAGCACACAGAAGGGAGCTAGCTCATTCAACAAGTGCAACAAGCGTTGAATTACACAAGTGCCTGTATGACCTTTTACATTCAAATAAAGTGCCTGCCCTCACTCATGCAGAGATCGTCCTGCAGGGACAGGGTCATGATAATGGGGTTTAATGGAGTGAGCTCGCTGTTTTCTCTTTCCCTGTGAAGGGAAAAGTAAGACTAGAGCTGGTCAAAACTCCTCTGTGATACTTTCCACAAACTCTACCCCTTCCCCCGCCCCAGCAGCTCTACCTAACTTACTCGGGCTTCATGTTTCCGAGTATCAAATCTCTGATTGTTTTACATGTCAACAATCAAGGGTGTGATCTTGCCAACTGCCTGTATGGGCACATGCAGCTCCCACTGACTTCATTCAGCCTGCAGGCATCTCGCTGCAGGAGCAGGGGCACAGATGTGTACAGCGTTCCAGCACAGACCTAGGCAACCTGTAGATTTCTGTAGACATTTGATAATAGCTAATGGACCTAATTCTCTAGTGTGCACTGGCCTAGCTCCACTCAAGTGATTACAAGAGGGCAGGTTACACCAGATGAGGAGCTCACCCAGGGCTTCCAATCTGGAGTCAAGTTTCCAGTGATTTACAATAACCAGGGGAATCTCAGTGATAAATCACTGAACGCTGGTGGCTAGAGCTGACTACCAATTTAGGTATTTTTCTGTATACTCAGAAACGTGACCATTCACATTAGTGTGTCAAAGGGCTAGTCTACACTTACCAGCCGGGTCGACGCGGTGAGTTCGACTTCTCGGAGTTCGAACTATCGCGTCTAATCTGGACGCGATAGTTCGAACTCCGGAAGCGCCGGGGTCGACTTCGGTACTCCACCACTGCAAAAGGCGGTGGCGGAGTCGACCTTGGAGCCGCGGACTTCGATTCTGCGGCGTCTGGACGGGTGAGTAGTTCGAACTAGGGTACTTCGAATTCAGCTACGCTATTCATGTAGCTGAACTTGCGTACCTTAGTTCGACCCCCGCTCTTAGTGTAGACCTGCCCTTAGACTCAGTATATCTGCTATGATAGACCCTGGAGGCTAAAGTCTCCTAAATCAACATCAAGATGTCCCTTTTTCAGTTTAGCATCAAAGCTTTAGCTTTTATGAACAAATCCATTTTTCCATCTTCTATAGTTAAGGGTTTACATAGCTTTGAACTAACTGAAGGCTTAAGATTGGTCACAGCCAGCGCCAAAAATTAGCGCTAATAAAGTAAGCTTGTATGGGACAAGAAAATCTATGCAGTAAATGAAGAACCTTACTGTTTTCTCCAGCTGCCTTGTGTGCAGGTTGCCTTCCATTGAGCGCTGGATCATATTTACAAATGCAACCCAACTCTGACAATAAAGGCAAGTTTAAAGGCACTCTTAGACACGATCTGGTGGCTTGCTTTTTGTAGCAAGCCCCAGGCTCATAAGAGGGACAGATCCTCAGCTGTTATAAAATTGGCACAGCTTCATGGCGCTCACCAGAATAACTGATACGGATCTACAGCTGCTGAGGAGTTGTTCCACTAGGCCGATAGTAGGTTTGCCCATTATGGAGGGAAATTAGCAGTTCCACTTGGCGGTTCCAGGAGCATTTTAAGACAACCTCTTACAGACCAATGAAGCCACAGGGCCCATTATTCAGCAGGTCTCCTCTCCAGAAGCTCTGGAATGCTGTAGCACAGGTGCCGCACTCCTGTGTATGGCAGCAGACGCTTGGGAATTAGTGATGGCACGATGAGCTAAGCCAGTAAAGGCCTGCGCCAAAGCCCGCTGACGTTAATGCGAGTCTTCAGGGAGCGTTGGCAGCTGGCAGGATGTACAAGTTGCTAGTTCTGCTGTGGAGGCCAGCTAGCAAGATAAACAGAGACCATGTGCCCTAAGGCTAACTCCATGCCCCACAGAAGGGGGACCACGGGGAAGAGGGAATCCTGCAGCACAGGACTCCCTATACAGCAGGCCAGAAGAATGCATGGATGTGTGTATGGAGGGGATGGGACACAGTGGAATGCCTTCCCCCCACCAGTCAGTCTCCACACCTTGGTTGGGCAGAGCAGCTGTTTTCTTCAGCTTGCTGAGTTGCTTTGGGCCGGGGCTGGAGACTGAGCACTGGACTAGGGAGCAAAGGGGGCAGACCTATGCACATAAAACCCCTTGAGTTAGTCTGCCATTTCCTGGATCCCCTTGTGTACTGGTTTGACCATTGGGAGTTCTACGCTGTAGAGACTGATATTCCCAGCATATAGAGTTACTGCCCTTCAATTGCACGTCTGGGAAGGCTGCCGTTCTAACAGCCACCCCCTTTCTTGGGCCCACGCTCTAGCACATGCCTACTGAATTCCCAGCGCTATAATTCTCAGCCATCAAATTGTGGCTTCACCCACAGAAATTAAACTCAGGATAAAGTTTCATTAAACGTTGGAAAGATTTTTCACGAAAGCCAAAGCAGAAGGGATCCGATTGGAGCCCCCATATCACTACACAAACCATTCCCATTTTATACTCCAGATGAGGCTTTCAGACACAAGCCATGAAGTTCTCTTTGGCTGAGATTCTGAAAGGAGCCAAGAGAGTATGGTGAAATTTAATGGGAGTGGCACACCTCACTAACATTGGATTTTCAAAGGAGCCTATTCCTCGATCCTCACCATGGTTGCTAAAAAAATCCCTGATTTTCAAACATGTTGAGCACCCAGCATCTCCAACTGAAGTCAGACGGAGCTGCTGCATGCCCAGAACATTTGAAAATCAGGTTATCTATTAAGACACTTAAATATGGACATAGGAACCTACAGGCAGATGGCTATTTTCAGAAGTCTTGGCCTTGTAGGTGGGCATCTTCTAGGAGCATCTGACCACTTATCTGAGCTCTGAACTAGTCAGTGTCTGCTTTTCCAGGAGCCATACAACAGACACAGATATTCTGGTTCTGGGTGATCTAGTGAGGACACACTCTCACAGATCACAGGGTGGGCAAATCAACTTTAATACCTGCAGGTGGGAGACACAGCAAAGGACCTAAAACATATGGGCTTTGTCCATTTAAAATAAAGTCTCCGGAAAGTTACATTCTGAAAATCATTGCCACAGTTAGCATATGACAAGTCCCTGTGTAATCACCGAAGGAGTCCGATTGGTGGATCAAGCTAATGATTCATTCTTATTCAAGCCAAAAGGAAATTACTGTAAACATCACATTCGCTAAGTGCGCAGCTTTCCTGATACATCACCAGAACATGGCCCTGATTACGCATGGGTATTACAGCATGCGCCTCATTTTCAGCATATGCCTTGATCAACAGGACCACGAACATGCTGAAGTACCTGGCTGAGCCACGGCCTAACCAGAGACAAGCGTGGCCCATGGGAACAGTAAATCTACTCCGTTTTCTTTTTCTTTACAATCCTACCGCATTTCTTACAGCAAAACAAGCAGCACCTGACAGCAATGAAAACAGTAGCTGCTGCACAGATGAGCAAGAATGCCAGGACGTCCAGGCAGTGATACTGGTACCAGGTGAGCTCATGAGCTGCTGGTCTCAAGTGCTTTGCCCCTTTGTGGCGCATGACAAATTCGATCCAGAAGACAGCTCGGTCCAGAGGCTTTATGGGCTGGTCGTGGTGAATCTCGGATAACCTCACTGCATTTTCTTTATAGCTGAAGAAATGGGGGGAAAACCAAAACAAGTGGTGGTTATTCTGAAACAGCGCTTTCCCCAACAAAGCTACAGTATGGGGCACCTTGCAAGCAAAGGGATCTCTGACCAACTCCCTGCTCCAAACTACAGGGTCAGGTCAATGTAAGCTGCGGAAGCATCTTCACTTAAATTTGGCGCTCACCGACGTTGGTGCCTCTCTATGCCAACTGAGTAACACCCACTCCCCGAGCGGTGTAGAGTCACGGTCGATGTCATTAGGTCCAAGCAGTGTCAGCGCAGACACTGCATTGCTTACGGTGACTGCTACCGGCTTTCAGGAGCCATCCCACAATGCCCCGCACTGACAATGCAGTCAATAGACGCGCTCCTGGTGAGGACGCGCACCGCCGACACAAGGAGCCAAGCGTGTGCACACACAAGTGATTTAATAACTGCGGTGACTGCTGACATAAGTTAGATCAACTTAATTGTGGAGTGTAGGCATGGCCTCGGTCAAGATGTAAAGTGAGTCGAAAAGATGAACTAGCCCCTTTTTCTATTACATAATGAGACTCCTTCAGAGGGTTTGCCACAAGACACTCCTAGCGTCCAGCTTTTTCTATTGTAATTTTCCCTTGCAAAAAATACTTCTGGGAAGATAATTTGCAGGGTTTTCCCTCCTGATCTGGTGTTTCGCAGCTTGAGACAGGTGGAATTCCCCCAGTGCCCTATGGACAGTGGTAGCAAGTTGGGAAGCTAAGATGCAGGGTCACAAACTAGCCAAGAAGGAATTTTGCCTGTCGTCGCATGTGTGCATTGGAAATGGGCTGGGTGACTTCATTCGAACTCACTGCAAGAAGGGAGCAGAAAACTACACAATCTCAGGGGCTGCTCCAAGGCCTTTTCAGAGGGATCTTTCCCAAAGAGATCACAAAATACAGTGTGAGAGAAATTGATTTCCGGTCCACCCCTTCCAGGAGCTGTTGCATGCACAGATAGAGACATGCTTAATGCAAGAATCTGTGAGGTTACCACTTGGTTTATGCTCAGATTGTTCAGCATTTTTGGTGACAGAGTTCCCAGAAGAGAGAGCCAGCTGGGTTTCTCGCCTCAGCAGCACTGGGTTTCAGTAAACTGACCCTGTCCCATTAGAGATACAAGGTAATAAAAGATACTACCTCACCCACCTTGTCTCCTTAGTATCCTTGAACCAACACAGCTACCACAACCCTGTCCCATTAGGCAGAGACTGAACTCACCTGGAGTTGTTAATGACCATATCCAATGCATCGATTAAATCCTGGGTTTGCATTGTGTTAAAATCCAGCTCCACTGCCATCCCTTTCGCTTTCATGTGAGCAATGTTATCCGGCTGGTCAGCGAAGATGGGAATCCCAACCATGGGAATCCCATGGTAGATAGCTTCATAGATCCCATTGGTTCCACCGTGAGTAATAAAGGCTTTGGTCTTGGGGTGGCCTGGAATAGGAGGAGAGAAGCGTTTAGGAACGATGGGTACATAAATGCTCAGATTCCAGAGAAAAGGCAACAATTTTGTACTAACTAGGTAAATAATGGTTTGTTTGACAAGGGGCTAGTCATAATTACTCCACATTAGCATTAGAAACGGATAATGGTGTGTACATGCGCAAACGCCAGCCAATGGGGAAGTACCTTGCAAAACTTTACAAACTCTGCTATTGATCTCCGATTAAGGCTGACCCAGCAGGAAGTTATATTTCATTCACACCGATCCCTGCACAGGTTATGCTGCATGGGTGGAGCTGGAGAAGTAGGTCTCCTGGAGCCAGGCTGTCTCACATGTTCTGGGACTGGGACACAATCCTTATAGCTAGACGTAGGCAGGAGGGTTACGATGATGATAGATACAGAACCTCCCTAAAAACTACTTCCCCGAAGTGTGCTTTGGGATCTATCCCATCAGCTGGGCAACTCTCCAACTCACAGAAAGCTCGGCTCTCTAGAGCCAGGCTTCTAGCCAGACGACTGATTGCTCAGCTAGATTCCTGGCTCAGTGGCTTTGCTGACCTGGCAGTTAAAGGGCGGGTACCGTTTCAGAGAAGAGGGACCTCAGACCAAGTATTTTCAAATTGGTTAAAATTTTTGAAACTTTTGACTAATCCCTAGCGGATGGAAACAGAGATGTTACTCTCCTTCCCCCGTCCTTTCCTTCCCCTCTTTCTTTCCTTTCCTTCACCTCCTTCACTTCTTGCTCTTTTTACTCCCCGGTTCTCCCCTTATTTTTGTAAAAAGAAGATTCAATAGAATACAAATAAAAAGGGAAAGGCAGTGGCTGCCTTCTAGATACTGATGTTTAAATGCTACACACCAGTTACTGGGTCTGATTCACTCCCGTTTATCCCAGTGTAACTCCAGTTTTTGCACCACTTCTGCTCCCCTTCTTTGTGTTTACTCTAGTTTTTGTCACGGGAGCCACACACACTGATTCCAAGGGTAGTAGCACCAGGACAAAGCAATATTGTTCTCTCTGGTTTTATGGCAATGCTATTTCGGGCCATGCAGCTGAGAACAGCACTGGCTGGTTTCAGGACTTTAGACCCAAAGCTGCTACCCAGATAGAGCTTTACGGTCGCTCCCACTTGGCTCACTGCTTTCCTAACAGTCAGGTGTGCAGTTTACACCCCGCTGCCCCAGGAGAAGTCTCCCCACTTGGCCATACTGAGTCTCACTCAGGTTGTTGCCTGTTCCACTCTCTCCATAGCTCTGGTCCCCATCACGCTTGTCTAACTGATCCCACGTAGGCCAACAGCAACCTGGGACATGCACAGCTAGAAGAACACGTCTTCACTGCTGAAGCTGAACTGCTAAGGGCCAGGGCCACACAGGTATTCAGGCTTCTAACTTCCACTGTTATCAGGGAGAGTTAAGCACCTTAGTACCTTTTGTGAATCCTATCCTTGTTCTGCTACCGTCACCAGTGTAATTAAGGCTGAGTAAGCACCTCTCCCTAGATCACCAACACACTAAATACCCTGGCCTCCAAGTGACCTCAGGTGCTGCATTTGGCTAGGGGATGAGCTTGTGTGTGTATAATGGGCAATCTAGTCTCTTTTTGTCATAAATGAAATGAGTAAAGAGGGGAGGGAACACGCTTGTCAATACTGAGAAAAGCTCAACTAGGAACATTTCCAGCAGAGTCTTACCAAGCAGGTCATTCTGGGGTATCCAGTCATAAATCCTAGTGTTGGGTCCTAAAGTTTCTGGTTTCTTCCCTTTGTACCGCCAAAGAACCTGGAATGAAAACGTTTGAAGATACACGTGCTGTAGTTCAAGCTGCACCATCGCACTGCAGTGCAATCTGGGGCCCGAGCCAAAGCCCACTGACGTCTACTGGAGCCTTTCCATTGATTTCAGTGGGTTTAGATGAGGCCCTTGGTTAGCAAGGCTTCTTTTGAGCTGCTTGAGTTATTTACACGCACATTTATAGTAAGGTATTATACTATTGATTAGATCTCCCACACAGCGCTTTGAGAGCAGTATCATTATCCCCATTGTACAGATGGGGAAACTGAGGCATGGGTGGGGACGTAACTTGCCCAAGGTCACCCAGCAGGCCAGTGGCCAAACCAGGAATGGAACCCAGTCCTGCTCTCTATCCACTAGTCCACACTGCCTCATTGTGACATGGGAACTCACCCCACATGGTTTTATTCAAGTGAGTCATATACAAGAAAAATACTATCAAGTTAATTTCTGTGACCACTCAGGACTCAACCCTGTTTCTTTGCAAGCCCCAAACCCAGTTACTTCAATTGAAGCTGCAGGAGAAGAAAAAAATAAAAAATCAGAGCACTTATATTGAGAGGAAGTAAAGAGCCTACCTTTAGGCAATGCAGTTTGAAAGCTGTGGCCTGAGGGAAGCAGGGATTTTACAGGAGTCCTGCTGATCTTGTTGGCAGGAAAGCAGTTCACTGACAATAACTGACCTTTTGTGGAATCTGGCTGAGGGCCAAGGCAACCATGTTACTTTTCTCCTCGGTTAAGTTGTAAATCATCGAGCCAAGAGAAAACACCACGATACCATGTTCTCCTGAACTCTGGACAAACTCTTCCATTTCCTGAAGAGAGACAAAAGCCTTTTAATGTTGGAAAGCAGCCACACCATCCAGTGCTATTGTGTTCTGTTCACAGCACACCTACGAAATAAAACCGAAATACTCTAACCTGAAAGTCTAAGGCTATGGCTACACTTACGGTTTGCAGCGCTGGTAGTTTGCAGCGCTGGTCATCCAGCTGTGCAGGGCCAGCGCTGCAGTGTGGCCACATTGGCAGCATTTCCAGCGCTGTACTGAGAGGTGCATTGTGGGCAGCTATCCCACAGAGCACCTCATCCCGTTTTGGCGCCGTTTTGGCGCTGAGTATTGTGGGAAGGGGAAGGAAGTGTGTGGGTCATTCCGCTTCCTGTTCCAACGCCCCGTGGTGCATCGCTTCACTTCCCAGCAGTCACACTTTCGCCGTCCACGTTTCTTGCCATTTGTGAGTGGAGCACGCTGTGAAATGGAGCCTGAGCTGCTGAGGAATTTGCTGCTGACTGTCGCCAGCACATCACGTTTGGCAGTTGAGCTATTCCTTCAGCTCCAAAGTGACAGTGAGGATTCCGATGATGATATGGATTTGCCTAAAGCGGGTGACATGAAATTGCTTGTGGCGGTAACAGAAATGCTCAGCACCGTGGAACGCCACTTTTGGGCTCGTGAGACAAGCAGTGAGTGGTGGGATCACATTGTCATGGAAGTCTGGGATGACGAGCAGTGGCTGCAGAACTTTCGTATGAGAAAAGCCACTTTCATGGGACTGTGTGCTGAACTCGCCCCCACCCTGCGGCGCAAGGACACAAGATTGAGAGCTGCCCTGACGGTGGAAAAGCGGGTGGCTATTGCAATATGGAAGCTGGCAACTCCAGACAGCTACCGGTCAGTCGGGAACCAGTTTGGGGTGGGAAAGTCGACCGTTGGAATCGTGTTGATGCAAGTTTGCAGGGCCATTAATCGCATCCTGCTGAGGAGAACCGTGACTGTGGGGAACGTGCAGGACATTGTGGATGGCTTTTCAGAAATGGGTTTCCCTAACTGTGGAGGGGCAATAGATGGGACGCATATTCCTATTCTGGCACCACCCCACCTAGCCTACGAGTACATTAATCGCAAGGGGTATTTCTCTATGGTTCTCCAGGCGCTTGTGGATCACCGTGGGCGTTTCATTGATATTTACACAGGCTGGCCTGGAAAAGTGCATGATGCACGCATCTTTCGGAACAGTGGCCTGTTCAGGAAGATGCAGGAAGGTACATTTTTCCCAGACCGAAAGATCACAGTAATGGACGTTGAAATGCCCATTGTGATCCTTGGGGACCCCGCTTACCCATTAATGCCTTGGCTCATGAAACCATATACAGGGAAGCTGAACAGGAGCCAGGACCGTTTCAACTACAGGCTGAGCCGATGCCGAATGACTGTGGAGTGTGCTTTTGGCCGTTTAAAAGCTCGCTGGAGATGTCTATATGGGAAGCTAGACTTGGGGGAAAGCAGCATCCCTGCGGTTATATCCGCGTGCTGTACCCTCCATAATATTTGTGAAGGGAAGGGTGAAGCATTCAGCCAGGCATGGACCAACGAGGTGCAAGTCCTGGAGGCTGAATTTGCACAGCCAGACAGCAGGGCTACTAGAGACACCCACCACAGGGCAACAAGGATTAGGGATGCCTTGAGGGAGAAATTTGAGGCTGAAAGCCAACAGTAATGTTTTTTTGCCTTGACCAGGAGTGACGTGCACTGGTTACAGTGCTTTTAAGTGCCTGTGTTTTCCTTGATGTTTGTTACCTGTGTTTTCATTGGGGTTTGTTATCTTTCACTTTATGCAATAATAAAAACTGATTCATAATCAAAGAAATCATTTATTTAAAAAAAGGAAGTACACGGGCAGGGGGGTTGGTTGTTGAACTGTACATTCATAGTTTTTCATATGTACTGCCAGGAGTGCTGTGCACCTCAGGATTGTACTGTTGCATGGTGATGGGGGTTGAGTGCAGAGGGTAAGGGTCGTAGTTCTCTGGGCTCATAGGTGACCGTACAGGTGTCGGGGGCAGCTGGTGATGGTGTAGGTAAGAACCTGGATGCTGGCGAACGGGACTTGGAGCTGACATTGGTGCATAGGGGAAAGAGGTTTGGGAGGGTGGTGGTTTGGCACGGTAGTGCTCTGCCTGCATTGCTACCATTGACTGCATAGAGTCTGTTTGGCGCGCAATGAGGTTTATAAGCTGCCTCGTGGTTTTCTTCAGCGTCAACGCCTTTCTCCTGCTTTCTGTTTGCCTCCAGTGATGCATCTTTTCTCTCCATTCCTGCGCATTTTTATTCTCTGTTGCACACTGGTTCATAACTGCCTTCACCAGTTCTTCTTTGCTCTTGTTCGGTTTCCTCCTCAGGTTTTGCAGCTTTCTTTCAGTCACTGATAAGACTGGCCCAGGACTACTCAAGGTCACTGTAAAAATGCAGCAAATGATACATTTTAAGAGAGCTTCCATTGTGTATAATCTGAAGTTATTTTAAAGTCTCACAAGCATTCCTCACACATTTCAGCAACTGCTAGAGAATTCACAGCCTCCCAGAAATGGTAATGGTAATTAACCCTGGGGTTTCCTTCCACGGTGTGCTCGAGCAGGGTGCTGCTGCTTTGTTAAATGCAGCACCTCCATCTCCCTCAGGAATTAACCCCGGGGTTTCCTTCCGCGGTGTGCTCGAGCAGGGTGCTGCTGCTTTGTTAAACGCAGCACCTCCATCTCCCTCAGGAATTAACCCTGGGGTTTCCTTCCGCGGTGTGCTCGAGCAGGGTGCTGCTGCTTTGTTAAACGCAGCACCTCCATCTCCCTCAGGAATTAACCCTGGGGTTTCCTTCCGCGGTGTGCTCGAGCAGGGTGCTGCTGCTTTGTTAAACGCAGCACCTCCATCTCCCTCAGGAATTAACCCCGGGGTTTCCTTCCGCGGTGTGCTCGAGCAGGGTGCTGCTGCTTTGTTAAATGCAGCACCTCCATCTCCCTCAGGAATTAACCCTGGGGTTTCCTTCCACGGTGTGCTCGAGCAGGGTGCTGCTGCTTTGTTAAACGCAGCACCTCCATCTCCCTCAGGAATTAACCCCGGGGTTTTCTTCCGCGGTGTGCTCGAGCAGGGTGCTGCTGCTTTGTTAAACGCAGCACCTCCATCTCCCTCAGGAATTAACCCCGGGGTTTCCTTCCGCGGTGTGCTCGAGCAGGGTGCTGCTGCTTTGTTAAATGCAGCACCTCCATCTCCCTCAGGAATTAACCCTGGGGTTTCCTTCCGCGGTGTGCTCGAGCAGGGTGCTTCTTGCTTCATGGCTAGGCTGCCTGTTTCGGGGCTTTGTTAACCCTGGGGTTCCTGGGGTTCCTGCCTGCTGCGCTATGCAGTTGGGGAAACCAGCACTGAAACACTCCCTCCATTTCCCACAGGAGTTAATACTGGAAGATATCTCCCTTCTGCGGGTTACCAAAGAAGCAAGGGAGGGTCTCCTACAACAATGCGGATTCCGCCCGGGTCCTTATGCAGCGTGCCTCTGTGCAAGCATGGTTCCCCACCCCTCCTGGAACAGTGGCGCGGACGCGTTAGCCTGAATGGGACAGGGACCACAATGGCTCTCCCTTTAAACTTGGTCACGCAAATTGCCTATGCTCTTGCAGAAACTTTTGAAGAGATTACAGAGGCAGATTACTGCGACGTGATAGACCACATCAATGGGATATTCCATGTCTAGGCATGCAGGCATGCAGCCATACCATCCCCCCTCCTCTCCCAAAACCTTTGCATTGCAATAAAAGCTGCTTACCTGGGACCTGCTCCTGTGATTCTTCTGCACCAAGTTCCAGGGGCTGCGACTGGCTAGCTTCCTCCTGGCTTGAGAAGAGCTCCTGACTGCATGCCTCCTGGGACTCCGGGGTGTCTTCCCCCACCACAGTAGCCTCACTGTATGCCTCCCCCTCCCCCTCCTCTACCGGCTCTGAACTGTCCATCGTGGTCCTTGGATTTACAGAGGGGTCACCCCCATAAATCGCATCCAGCTCCTTGTAAAACCGGCAGGTCGTGGGGGCACTGCCGGATCTGCGGTTTCCCTCGCGTGCTTTGCAATAGGCACTCCGCAGCTCCTTTACTTTTACCCTGCACTGCACCGCGTCACGCTCATGGCCCCTTTCCATCATGGCTCTCGATACCTGGGCAAAGGTATCATAATTCTTACGGCTAGAGCGCAGCTGTGCCTGCACAGATTCCTCCCCCCAAACACTGATGAGGTCCATCAGCTCGCCATTGCTCCATGCTGGGGCTCGTTTGCCACGTGGAGGCATGGTCACCTGTAAAGATTCACTGATTGCACTCCATACCTGGCTGAGCAAACAGGAAGGGGATTTTTAAAATTCCCGGGGCATTTAAAGGGCGGGTCACCTGAGGCCAGGGAAGTAGAGTCTGACCTGATGAACAGAGTGGCTGAACAGGCATTCTGGGATACATCCTTATACCCTGGAGGCCAATCACAGCGCTGGTGTGTGGCCACACTTGATGACCAGCGCTGCAGCACCAGCGCTGGAATCCTTATTCCCCATGCCGAGAGGGGTGTTCGGCCAGCGCTGCAGCCAGGGAGTTGCAGCGCTGGAAGTGCCTTGCAGGTGTGGCCACTTACTAATTGCAGCGCTGGTGGAGGCTTTCCAGCGCTGCAAATCGCCAGTGTAGCCATACCCTAAGCGTAACACTGTTTTTTCCCTTAGACTCCAGAAATCTCTCACACAACCACCAAACCCAGAGCCGCACCTCAGGAAAAGAGGCACAACTCAATTCACCATGCCCTAGGCTGGTTCTTTTGCGGACTGACTGCTGATCTCCGCTTCCCTACAGGGTAGTCTGCAAACAGGAGCAGAAAACCCCTTAAAATGACACGCTATCCCTTTAAATTCTAACCCACTTTTCAAGGCACTGCATAGTGAACTAGGTGAAAGGTACTCAGTAGAAATACACATGGGAAGAGACATATTAATGTAAAAACAAAGCTTATCAAAGAGAAGGCTAAAATGTTATTTGATCATGGTCTCTAAGCTCCTACATGGGGAAATTTCTTACAGCAGAGGGTTCTTGAATCTAGCTGACACAGGTATAATGAGCCAATGGCTAGCTTTTAAAAAAGGCGATTGCATGGGCAGCTGGTTTAACAAAGCTTTCATCGTCATCGTTTATTAGCTGTTCAGCCCAGGCACATGCCTGGCGCCGAGCAGTTCAATCTGTCCATCATTCCTATCTGACTCAGGCGACGTCTACGCTACACACCACTTTCGTCGGCGCGAAAGGGCTCTGGCAGGGGGGGAGGCAGCAAGGAAAGCCTCTGTCCCTGCTGCCTTTTCCCGCTGCCAGAGCCTTTCCCTGTGGAGGGAGGGACCCTTTCCCTGATGCTTCCCCCCGCCAAAGGCTCCAGCGGCCAGATGTGATGCTGCTAAAAACAGCAATACAGAGGTGGGTGGCACAGCTTGGGTGAGTAGAGAGCCATGGGATGAGGGGTGTACTCGGGTATTTTTTAAGCTGAGCACTGGATTCACCACTGCTGTGCCTTAATGACCCTCTCCCCCATAAAGATCCACAGGTGGGTCCTACACAGGGTCCTACCTCATCCAGTGCACTAAATACCTCAACCACAACTATGGGGTGGAGCCAGATAATAGCTACACTCTCGAATGAACTCACCCAGGAAAACGATAACAGACAAAAACACCCTGTCACCTGTGGGTGAGCATTTTTCACAGAACGATCGCTCCATATTGGAGCTCTCAGGCCTCATCCTCAAAGGAAACCTGCCCAGCACTTTCAAATGCCGAGCCTGGGAGCTTAAATTCACGACTCTGCTAGAGACTAAAAATCATGGACTGAACAGAGACACTGGATTTATGGCTTATTACAACCACCTGTAACCCCCTAAATGACACCCCCCCACAGGTGCTTTCCCCCCTGCCCCTTCCTTTCCTCCTAGCAGGGCCGGCTCTAGGTTTTTTGCCGCCCCAAGCAAAAACATTTTTGGCTGCCCTCCATCCCAGCCCTGGGCTCTCACTCCCTGCCCCCACCAGTGCCCTCCTCCAACCACACCCCCTGCCGCCCCAGCCCTGGGCTCTCTCTCCCCCTCACCCGCACCCCCTGCCGCCCCAGCCCTGGGCTCTCTCTCCCCCTCACCCGCACCCCCTGCCGCCCCAGCCCTGGGCTCTCTCTCCCCCTCACCCGCACCCCCTGCCGCCCCAGCCCTGGGCTCTCTCTCCCCTCACCCGCACCCCCTGCCGCCCCAGCCCAGGGCTCTCTCCCCCCCCCGCACCCCCTGCCGCCCCAGCCCTGGGCTCTCTCTCCCCCTCACCCGCACCCCCTGCCGCCCCAGCCCTGGGCTCTCTCTCCCCCTCACCCGCACCCCCTGCCGCCCCCTCCCTTGGCCCTATCTCCCCCCTCACCCGCACCCCCTGCCGCCCCAGCCCTGGGCTCTCTCTCCCCTCACCCGCACCCCCTGCCGCCCCAGCCCTGGGCTCTCTCTCCCCCCTCCCCCCCACCCCGTTCCGCCCCAGCCCTGGGCTATCTCTCCCCCTCACCCGCACCCCCTGCCGCCCCAGCCCTGGGCTCTCTCTCCCCCCTCACCCGCACCCCCTGCTGCCCCAGCCCTGGGCTCTCTCTCCCCCTCACCCGCACCCCCTGCCGCCCCAGCCCTGGGCTCTCTCTCCCCCTCACCCCCTGCCGCCCCAGCCCTGGCCTCTCTCTCCCCCTCACCCGCACCCCCTGCCGCCCCAGCCCTGGGCTCTCTCTCTCCCCTCACCCGCACCCCCTGCCGCCCCAGCCCTGGGCTCTCTCTCCCCCCTCACCCGCACCCCCTGCCCCAGCCCTGGGCTCTCTCTCCCCCTCCCCCGCTCCCCCTGCCGCCCCAGCCCTGGGCTCTCTCTCCCCCTCACCCGCTCTCCCTGCCGCCCCAGGGCTGGGCTCTCTCTCCCCCCTCACCCGCACCCCCTGCCGCCCCAGCCCTGGGCTCTCTCTCCCCCTCACCCGCACCCCCTGCCGCCCCAGCCCTGGGCTCTCTCTCCCCCTCACCCGCACCCCCTGCTGCCCCAGCCCTGGGCTCTCTCTCCCCCTCACCCGCACCCCCTGCCGCCCCAGGGCTGGGCTCCCCCCCACCAGTGCTGACTCCGCCCGCTCCCCCCTTGCCTCCAGCCGGTCCGGCGCTGGCAGGGTCGGGGTAAGCAGCGGAGTCCCTCCAGCCAGGGCTCCCGTCTCCAGGACTGGCCGGGACCCGGGAGGGCAGAGCCAGGGGAGCACCCCGGCAGGGGGCTGAGGAGCCGGGGCAGGGCAGCTCCAGAGGGAGCGGGATGCGGGCCTCGCATGGCAGTGCCCCGCCCTCTATGGTTCTGCTGCTGCTTCTGGCCGCCCTGCTGCAGTCCCTGGGCGGCTCGGGCCACTTCGCCCAGCCCCAGCTGTGGCGCTGGGGGGTGGCCACCCTGCAGCACCTGCAGGCGGCTCCGTGTGCCCTGTGGGGCAGCCCCAAACCCGAGTGTCCCCCACTCAGAGCCTGCCTGGCCCAGCCACAAGGTGCGGGTGCTGCTCCCCACGGTGCAAACCGCAGCGGCCCCCAGCCGCCCCCACGCACGACGCGCTGCTGCTGCCAGGGTCGACTCTAGGCTTTTGCCGCCCAAAGTAAACAAAATAAATAAATAAAAAGGGGAGGCCGGAATGCCGCCCCTGAAAATGTGCCGCCTCAAGCACGTGCTTGGTTTGCTGGTGCCTAGAGCTGGCCCTGCACCCTATCACCGGAGAGATATTAACAGGTCACTTCACTTCAAATGGTCACGTGAAACGTGGTAGTTACTTGTGCTAAACAATCTGTTCCTCCTTGCATTTAGATATGACACTCTGTTTCCCAGACCTGAAGAAGAGCCGTGTGTGGCTGGAAAGTTTGTCTCTCTCGCTAATAGAAGTTGGTCCAATAAAATATATTACCTCACCCATCCTGTCCCCCCAGCAGGCAGAGAGGCGATTGACTACAGGCCAGCTCCTGAGCTGGTGTAAATCAGCACAGCTCTGAAACTGGCCCTGTATTTTCAATCAGCAACAGAGCATCATCCAACATTGCAGTGATGCGTAGCAGATTTCTCTTGCCCAAAGCTGACATTGTTCTCAGCGAGCTTCTCAGGATATGGCATACCCTGTATGTGGAAACCAGAGAAACAAACAGCCGTTGATCTGATGGGCAGATGACTAGACCAAGGGAGAGTATTAAGGTACCTCAGGTAAAGGCTTTGCAGGCTTGCAGTGGAGTCCCCCGACAAACTCAAAGTTAGGCAGGAAAGGGCGAGGGAATTCAAAGTCCCAGTACGTCCGGATCAGCCACATCTCTGCTTTGCCCATCGTTTCACACAGCGTCGTGGGCCTTCCTGCAAGCAAAAGATAGGGAGTTAAAATTAGCCGCAGGAGGGAGCATCTTGCTCATTGTCTATTGAAACATACCAGCCCTGCATCTGAGACCTGGCACTCCTGGACACTGTTCAGTGCAGTGTGGCCTAGTGAACAGAGCTGGGTCTCAGGAAACCTGGGTTTTATCACAGCTCTGCCACTGAGTTGTTGCATGGCCTTGGGCAGGTGACCTCAACTCTCTCTCCTCTCCCATCCTTCAGGCTGACACACTGCAGCTTCACTGATTTACCTTAAATTGGGTTTGTTCAAATGGTGCAACGGTGTCTCTGGACTTTCTTATAATCTGTTTTAGTCAGATCTACCAGTTGAACTGGTGCCTGTACACTTATGTATGTAAAGTGAATCAATAGCAGTGGCCACACAAAGTCACAGAGGTTTAACTAAACTGGTATAAAGTTACACCTTTAGCTGAATCGCTACAACTGTGTGTTTAGACCAGGCCTTAGATTGCAAACTCTTCAGGGCAGGGATTATGCGTTTGTCCAGGGCTTAGCACAGGGGACACTCTAGCTGCTACTCTCAGATAAAGAATAGGAAACTTTGTCTACAGTCTCAATCAGGCTGATCACAGCTAGGAATTAAGATTGTCAATGATGCAGCCCCATGACCTGCCCTGTTCAGAGCTGAAGTGCTGACTAACAGGATTTCATACCCACGTGACACCATGATACAGTCAACTTTGATCATGACACAGGTTAGTTAGTATGCAGTGTTGTTGTAGCTGTGTCGGTCCCAGGATATTAGAGAGACAAGGTGGGTGAAGTCACCACTTTTATTGGACAAACTTCTATTGGTGAGAGAGACAAGCTTTTGAGCTACACAGATCTTTCCTTCAGGCCTGGTCTACACTACACGGTTAGGTCAATGTAAGCTGCCTTGCGTCAACCTAATGCCTCTGTACGCCGAGTTAGTAACACCATCCCCACAGGCAGCCCACAGGGCATCCCCGCCCTGAGCGACTGATCTCTGCTGAGCACAACCTAACTGGAGAAGGGGAGCGGTGGGGAGGCAGAGAAGACTCTGCAAGAACCAAATCCTGTCCCGGGTGACTGGTTGTTCTGTTAAAGGAGCCAAGAAGTTCAACAGCAGTCCCAGCAAACTGCTCCCCTGCTGGACAGCTGATAATCATATAGGCGTTTGCTCTCCTCTCTGCATAGACACAGTTTGGAAAACAGTCCATAGCCGACAACACTATATAAAGACCTCCCAAATCATCAGGCTACAGCACGTCTGTGCTTTGCTGGGCCAAGCGTTCTATTGGGCTTGCAGTGCTTACCCACATCTTTAAAGTGTGTTGGGCTGTACAGATAAAGCACTACAGACACATACATCATTGTTAGTAGCCTTATCTTTTTCAGATGGGTTAACGAAGGCCCGGCGTGGGTCAGGGGCTTGGTTGGGAGGGCCACAGGCCTAGGGCTTAGGGTATTGGCTGCCTTCTGTCTGATACTTCATTTGCTCTGATCATTGATCACTTTTTCCTGATGTTGAGAGGGAAGGCCGGCTGTGCTGCACACACCTCGCCGGTGCAGGCCTCAAGCCTGCGCATACAACTTTACTCCAGGAAGTTGTCTCAATGCGCATAAATTTCAAAAGCTCCCATCTCACAGGGCTCTAGAGCCAGAGCCCAAACACCTACACTGCAGTTAAACAGCCCCACAGCCCGCCTGAGCCCAGATCAGCCGGCATGGAACAGCTGCGGGGTTTCAACTGCAGTGTAGACATACCCTAAGTGTCTTAGGGGTAGATTTTCAAAGGTATTTAAGTGCCTACAGATGCCGCAGGTGGCAGTGTGGAATTTATAGATGTGCCGAGGCAGGTTAGGTGTTTAGCTCCCATTGAAACTCAAAGGGACAAACTCACAGAGGCACTTTTGTAAATCCCGCTAGGAGCCTAAATTCCCTTTGGCAGTCGGTTCCTTGGTCACTTTCAAAAATGGGACTTCAATGTGCTTGAAAATGTTGCCTATTGACTGCACTAGAACTAGCACATGAGCCTGCAAAGATGATGACCAAGTCTTCAGGCTGCTCTCTGAAAGCCGCGGTCTCACCTCTCATGGCCATTACAAAACTCAAGCACGTACGAGCAAGAAAACCGGCATTTAAGATCACACCTCTTACATTGCCCATATAATAAACATCATTTTTATAATATACAAGGTAATTAAGATCTCAGCACAATCTGGCCCCAATTCCGGAAAGCACATAAACACCTGCTTAGATCCCATTGACTTCAAGTTAAAGCACATGCTTAGGCACCCTTCTTGAGTAGGGATACTTTACTGAATTGGGGGCTTCACTTTGACCCTGGGCCTCATTTAGATACTTCCCAGGGAGATGAGACTAAGACTGCAAAGGTGGTTAATTGGAGATCAGTGGTAAAGCTTAGCTCCTGTTTATTAAAAAGGGAGCGGGACTGTGCCCACATTCAGGGCATGTTTGGCTCACACTTGAGGCTTTGTGAATACAAGTTTCTACAAAACCTAGGACATTAAATTTCATTTAAAATGTAAACAACTTATCCTTAAGGAATCCTCCGTGGTCCCTGCAGGACTGTGCTCACATGGGAAAACAAGGAAGTGAAATGTATTCGAAACTTTTATAAAACTAATTGTCCCAACTCAGAGAAATGCAAAAATTGATCAAACAGTGAAAAGAAAATTACATCTAAAATTTCGTTCAATGTTTATATCTGGCTTTGGAGGTGAAAGTGCTCAGTCCTCTTGAAAAAGAAGACCACTTAGGGACCTAAATTCAGTTCCTAACTTGAGGCCCCTAATTTTTAAAGTCTTGGCCTGGGCAAAAAAGCTATGTCTGTCCAGTCGCTGTCTCACCTAAGACATCACTGTAATACTGAGTCCATTCATCCACCCAGAAATGCAGGAAAAACACATCATGGTAAATATAAAGCAGCAAGTTTGTCATCTTCTCTGTGAAGGACATCCTGTCCGTCAGTCCCCCCGTGCTGGCAGGTACGTAAGAAGGAGGGGCTGGAAGCCCCCCACACAACCGCTCCGCTGTGTTCCCTTCAGAGAACCG
Source organism: Mauremys mutica (assembly GCF_020497125.1). Classification (NCBI taxonomy): domain Eukaryota; kingdom Metazoa; phylum Chordata; order Testudines; family Geoemydidae; genus Mauremys; species Mauremys mutica. The sequence goes on along the minus strand of NC_059076.1, from coordinate 807,757 downwards.
GAAAGTATAGACAAAAGGGATTTCAAGCAACTCTGCTATCAGCTCACCGCCCGGAGAAAGAGGATCTGAGATTAGCACATCAAACCCCGCTTGCCGGAGCTTTGCTATCAGCCTGGGGTTCAGCACCACACTGTCACAGGTCTGCTTGAACATCTTGATAGAGACTTCCATGAATTCTTTCATTTTCAACATGAGCTTCCAGTAGGACAGATGGGGAAGCTCGTACATCCACAGGTGCAGGAAGTCCTCCAACAGGGCCGCCTTTGTCTCCTTGGTAAAGGGCACCGGCAGGACCTCAAAGTCAAATGGGGAAGAGGACTCATTGTGATCGATGAGCAAATTTGCTGAAGGCACCAGCACAGTCACATCGTGGCCCCGAAGGGAGAGTTCCTCCAGCACCCGTTTTATGTTGAGCCAGTGACTGGCATCGGTGGGCCAGACCAGCACCTTCCCACAGGATCCTGAGCCCCAGCAGCTCATGTGAACCCACAGCACCAGCAAAAGCCACTTCAACATCCTGGCTGCACCTCTCACTGGAGCTAAGTTCAGTTCCAAAGTCCACAGTGTAAACACTTCTAAGCACAGCCCACAAAGACTGGATCTTGAACGTCGCAATCTTCATATAAGGTCATTTCAGTGCAAAATTACCATATGTGGGTGGGGACAGGCTCAGCAAGTACAAACTCTGTTGTGGATCACCTAGGATTCTCCTACAGGAGAAGGCACTGCTACCTCTGCAGGACAACTGTTTTAATGCAATGTGTGGAGAAGGTGGCTGTGGATGCAGCTGAGGCCTCTTTCCAAGGAGGAGAGCGCGATCCATCCTTGGGTGATAGCGCATGGATCACTATATTATCTTCCCACAGGAAACTCTGCATCACCCTTACCGTCTAGCCTGCCCTACTCACGGATCACTGGGGCACAATCAGAGCCAGAGCTTGTTGCATTCAATGCCCAGCGCGATACTGCTAGTGCATACAGGTCACAGAGCAGCCATCACACACTCACAGCCTCGAACATGAGCATCTGTTCTTATCAGTCAGAGGGAAGTTGGTTAGGAACCAGACCTCTCTGCTTAGCGTTCTCTTCAGCAACTCGGGGAATGCCATTATTGGATCAATCAATTAACCTTTGGGAGTTGAAAGGCGAAACCCTCCTTCTGGTGAAGTTTCCATTCTCAGAGCAGGTAGCTGGCAAACACCCGGCTTCCTCGTTACCTTGCCTGTGGGCAAATGCTGTGTCTGTGGTGTGTTCTCAGAACTAGTCCCATCCCACAAACTCACACAGATTTAACTACCTCTATGACGATGCCAACAAATAACTCGGCTCTGGCACGGTTTATGCATGTGACAAACTGAAACTGCTACTTGTCTACACAGGCACCTTTTACTTCAGCTACTTGTTTGCATTTAATATTTGCTTTACCTGAGCCACATCTTTAAAGGAAATGTCCACATAATGAATTTGTAAGACACCTTTTCTTGGCATTTATTGTTAAATGTCTGGTCTTCCCCAACTCCTCCAGCTGGCTCATCCATGGGCAAGTTCCAAATTGGCCAGTGTTTTCTTTGGTCTCCGCTAATTAATGGAATACCTTCTGGTCTATGCAGGGGCGGCTCTTGGAATTTGGCCGCCCCAAGCACGGCGGCATGCTGCAGGGGGCGCGCTGCCGGTCACCGGTCCCGCGGCTCCGGGGGACCTCTTGCAGATGAGCCTGCGGAGGTTCCGCTGGTCCCGCGCCTCCGGTGGAGCATCCGCAGGCATGCCTGCGGGAGGTCCACCCGAGCCGCGGGACCAGCGGACCTTCCGCAGTCATACCTGCGGGAGGTCCACCGGAGCCGCGGGACCAGCGGACCCTCCGCAGTCATGCCTGCGGGAGGTCCGCTGGTCCCGCGGCTTCGGTGGACCTCCCGCAGGCATGACTGCGGAAGGTCCGCCGGAGCCATCTGCTGCCCTCCCGGCAAAATGCTGCCCCAAGCGCGCGCTTGGCGCGCTGGGGTCTGGAGCCGGCCCTGTGTCTATGGCAGTCAGGCAATCTGACTTACTGATCTGATCGGTCTTACTATTGCAGACTGGGTGTGTTGCAACTCCAGACTGTCCAGACTCTTTGTCGTTGCCACTCCAATAGAGATTTCACCTCTGCCTGCAAGTCGTCCCTCAGGCTATTCTGGGAAGACTCCAGATGCTGCTTTCATTCCTTTTGCAAAGTCTCCAATTGTTTTAGGTCTTGTTATACTTCCTTTTGTCCAGCTTCAATTTCTCTGAGCACTTCCATTATTTGTTCCATCATTTGTTCCACAGGTCTCTCTGTGAAGCAATCCTGTTTACTTGTAAAGAGTGCACCAAGTCCGGTTTCCTTCCACACAGGAGGAATCAGACAGCAGGAGGCAGTGTCTTCCAGCCAGCACGCTGCTCAAAAAGCTCCCTATAGAAGCTTTTTCCCCCCGTAAGGGCCGTTCTCCCAGTCCCAGTGCTTGTTCAGCTGTCTCCTTGGCTTTCTGTTCCTTTTCTCCTAGCTTCTCCAGTATGTTAATCTGCTTCTCTGACGCAATCCAATCCAATCAATCCCCTGCCCCCAGGCTGTTATCAGATCACAGAGGAACGCTGTGGGTCACATGACAACTCCTACTCCAGCCTCCCACGTGACTTTGTTCTGGGCAGAGGATGCCCCTAACTGGTTCAGATATCTGGTTCCATGAAGAAGTTTGTCTATTTATTTATTTTTTACATTTATCTGGAATGAGGGGCACTGATACACCCACCAGTTTCAATAAGGTTTAACCCAACCTATGACTGTATTTATCTGACCAGCACATCACAATGTTTAATGTATTTGTCCTGACAACACCCCTGTGAGGTAATGCACTGCTAGCATCCCCATATACAGATAGGGAACTGAGGCACAGAGAGATGGAGGCCTTATCTAAACAGGTTCTTTATGTGTTTGTTTGTTTTTAACCAGTACAACTATTTCCATCAAGGTATGTTTGGGGGGTTTTAAAAAAAACTAAAATAGCTATACCAGTATAATCGCTAGCGAGGACTTCGTGATGTTGGCTGAAACATGCCTTAGGGCTTGGCTACACTGGAGAGTTGCAGCGCTGGTGGAGGCTTTACAGCGCTGCAACTCACTCACCGTCCACACTTGCAAGGCACATACAGCGCTGTATCTCCCTGGCTACAGCGCTGGCTGTACTCCTGCTCTGCCTCGGGTATAACTATTGCAGCGCTGGTGATGCAGCGCTGGAGTGCAAGTGTAAACAGTGATTAATCTTACTATGCTGTAACTGACCTCCAGAATTTTCCCATAATGCTTTTAACTAAATTGCTTTCTTTGTTTTGTTATGATGCCTCTCTTTGTTTTGTTGTGAACTAGAGGCTCCGGGAGCTGCTTATCTAAAAAACAAACACAGCTCCTGTTTGCTGTGAATGAGGCAGGCAGGGGGATGAATATCTACAGCTAGTGTTTGCTTGAGGAGAGAAACAGCACGGCGGGGGCGGAGGTGAGGGGGAGAAAGGGAGTCCGACGGAGCAGCTGCTTATCAGGTCTGCAGGCTATTTGCAGTTAAGAGTGAATGAAGGGTTGAGAAAATGGTCAGATTTTGCAAGGCAGGGAGCTGACACAGAATTTGCAAGGCAGGCTTTGCAAGGCAGGGAGCTGACACACAGTGTCAGCTCCAAAAATCCACTCTCTCTCTCTACCACTCCCTGTCACACTCCACCCCACCCCCCTCTCTTGAAAAGCATGTTGCAGCCACTTGAACGCTGGGATAGCTGCCCATAATGCATCACTCCCAACAGCGCTGCAAATGCTGCAAATGTGGCCACACTGCAGCGCTGGTAGCTGTCAGTGTGGCCACACACCAGCGCTTTCCCTACACAGTTGTATGAACACAGCTGTAACTCCCAGCGCTGCACATCTGCAAGTGTAGCCATGGCCTTATACCCATATAATATATTCCCCTTTCCACATGGGAAGAGGTGATGCTGCTATAAACACCATAACACGTCCCTCCTCAGTCCAGGGGCGGTACCATTATAGCTACAATGGTATAGCTAAAGCTGTACAACTTTTATCTACAGACAAGCCTTATGTGACTTGCCCAAGGTCATCCAGGAAATATGTGGCAGAGCATGAAGTTGAACCAAGGTGTCTGGAGTCCCGGGGTAGCACCCTACCCACTGGACCAGCCTTTCTCTCAGAAACTGCGGCCCTACATTTTTGATATTATGGTTTAGACACAATCACGGCAAACAAAAGCACCTTACCTAAAACATCGCTGTAGTACTGATTCCATTCTTTCCACAAAACCTGGTGAAACAGAACATCCTGAAGAGCATAAAAGAGCAGGTTTTGCAATCTCTCCATGTAGGACATCCTGTCCGTCAGTCCCCCCGTGCTGGCAGGTACGTACGAAGGAGGGGCTGGAAGCCCCCCACACAGCCGCTCCGCTGTGTTCCCGTCAGAGAACCGGAAAGTATAGACAAAAGGGATTTCAAGCAACTCTGCTATCAGCTCACCGCCCGGAGAAAGAGGGTCTGCGATTAGCACATCAAACCCCGCTTTCCGGAGCTTTGCTATCAGCCTGGGGTTCAGCACCACACTGTCACAGGTCTGCTTCGACATGTTGAGAAAGACTTCCACGCTATTCATCATTTTCACCAGGCCCTCCCAGTAGGACAGATGGGGAAGCTCGTACATCCACAGGTGCAGGAAGTCCTCCAACAGGGCCGCCAAGGTCTCCTCGGTAAAGGGCACCGGCAGGACCTCAAAGTCAAATGGGGAAGAGGACTCATTGTGATCGATGAGCAAATTTGTTGAAGGCACCAGCACAGTCACATCGTGGCCCCGAAGGGAGAGTTCCTCCAGCACCAGTTTTATGTTGAGCCAGTGACTGGCATCGGTGGGCCAGACCAGCACCTTCCCACAGGATCCTGAGCCCCAGCAGCTCATGTGAACCCACAGCACCAGCAAAAGCCACTTCAACATCCTGGCTGCACCTCTCACTGGAGCTAAGTTCAGTTCTATAGTCCACAGTGTAAACACTTCTAAGCACAGCCCACAAAGACTGGATCTTGAACGTTGCAATCTTCATATAAGGTCATTTCAATGCAAAATTACCATATGTGAGGAAACACTCAGCAAGTACCAAATCCTGTTCTGGATCACCTAGAATTCTCCTTCTGGAATGAAACTGATGGATTCTCCTGCAGGATTGAAAACAACCTGCTCCCTCGGCTGGACAGCTATTGTTACACAATGTGCATTTTCAGATCTGCAGGAAAATTGTCATCTTTGAATTGCAAACTATGGCCCCAGTCCAAAGCTCACTAAATCAATGCGAGTCTTTCCAATGATTGCCGTGGGCTTTGGAGCAGACCCTTATTACCAGGACTTGACCCTGTAATCACTGGTTTCTCTTCCACCAATCATGACTCACTGTCACCAACTTATTCATGATTTGCGATTGGCTGACGAATAGTTTTACAGACGCATTTGGGTCTGCGGTATGTGGGAACACTTGTCCTGAATGTGAATGTCGCCTGGCTTCTGCCTCCATGCTGGGTGATAGGAGTAGTGCTGGAGGAGGTCCCTGGGGATCATGGCAGGAACTCCAGAAGACGGGCAGGCAGAAGAAGCTTTAGGGGAAGGGTAGCTCAGTGGTTTGAGCATTGGCCTGCTAAACTCAGGGTTATGAGCTCAATCCTTGAGGGGGCCATTTGGGGAACTGTGGTAAAAATCTGGGGATTGGTCCTGCTTTGAGCAGGGGGTTGGACTAGATGACCTCCTGAGGTCCCTTCCAATCCTATGATTCTATGATCATCAGAGTTTCACAGTTCTTGCCCACATGGGCTGCTGCTGTGGCTTCCCTTGTTCCCCAAGTGAAGCACTTAAACTGGCTCCGAATTTCTCCGTGGTGGTGGGGGCAGGGCAGCAGAGCCTCTGTGTCACAGGGGCCAGCACCTATTACACACAAAACAAATTGCCCCTCTCCCTGTGGGAAAACCCCCAGGGCAAAGCAAAGGGGGGCGGGTTCTCCTGAGATGCTCCACGGGGGACGGCCCCACACAGAATGGGGCAGCCCACTAACCCCACCATCCGCCAAGAGCCACGTGGATCTCACCAAATCAGCAAGAGGCCTGGGCAAATTGCATGGAAGCCCTGCGCCTCCATACTCGCACAGAGGGACTCTGAGCCATTCCCTAGCCATGGCCCAATGGAGCCAGGATTACAGGGACCCCACCAAACACAGCTGTCTCCACAATCCCTCCTGTAAAGTGGGGGACTCACACAGTGGTGGAGGGGCAGAATGATAACAGAGCTGGGGACAGGATTCTCTCTCTCTGGGAAACTGCAGGGCTGATGGTGGGACAATCCTAATCACCCTTCCCCATCTCTGTGTGTGCACAGATCCCTGGCCCCACAGGGAGCTCTGTGCCAGCTCTGGGAGCAACCGAGGAGGTGGCTGTGAAGGCAACTGAAGGATGGGGCACAGATCACTATATTATCTTTCTATGGGACACTGCATCACCTCTACCTCGGCCTCATCCCACTCCATCGCTAGTTCACAATCAGGGCCAAAGGTTTTTGCATACACTGCAAAGTGCGATACTGCTAGTGCATTTAGATAATACCACAGCTATGACACACACAGCCTTGAACATTAGAGCCTGCTTTTATCATTAAGAGGGAAACTGGTTAGGAGCCAGGTCTCTCAGCTTAGTGTTCTCTTCTGCAGTTGGAGGAATGTCATTTTTGATCAACCAGTTAAGCCTTTGGGAGTAGAGGGTTTCATGTAAGTGTCCATTCTCAGAACAGGGGTAATGCTGACAGATCCCGGTTGTCATCAGGCAGGATCGAACCGGGGACCTCTGGAGCTAAATGCATGAGCCTCTACTGCATGAGCTAAAAGTCACATGGCTGTTAGCAGGGGCGGCTCTATGTATTTTGCCGCCCCAAGCATGGCAGTCAGGCAGCCTTCACAGCTGCATGCCTGCGGGAGGTCCGCTAGTAACGTGGATTCAGTGGCATGCCTGCAGGAGGTCCACCAGTCCTGTGCCTTCGGCATACCCACCGCCGAATTGCCACCGAAGCCGCGGGACCGGCAGACCTCCCGCAGGCATGCCACCAAAGTCTGCCTGACTGCCGCCCTCATGGCGACTGGCAGGCCGCCCCACGCAGCTTTCTGACCCAGGCACACGCTTGGTGTGCTGGTGCCTGGAGCCGCCCCAGCTGTTAGCTAAAGCTGTAGAGCAGACTCAGTCTCTCCAAGTGGTCTCGGTGCTACTACATGGGACAGAACACCACACCCAGGAGGTGCGGGGGTTACACAGGTACATTGTCAATGCCTGGATTCCTCATAATATTGCCTGTAGTTTATTTAATAAAACTCTGATAAAAATCAAACGCCAACAAGTGTTAAATACTTGCTGCCATGATGCCAACAAATCAGTTAATTTGAATAAATAATAGGGAGAGGCGGGGGCTTCAAAAACACCCAAAGGATTTAGAAGCTCAAGTCCCTCAATGGTGCTTGTGCTCCTAAATCCCTGCACACTTTTGAAAATCTCTCCTTTGGTCTAGATTTTTTATTTTGTAAAGACAGTCGAAACTCTTTGTACATAAGACAAAGAGCCAACTACCTAGTGACTTTAGATCACTGGGTTTAAATTCTTTTTTCGGTGAGCAATGTCGGTCAATCAAACCAGGGAAAGCAAACCAGCATGACTCCATTTTATATCCGGGTTCACATGGGGAATGATTCATCTTCTCCCCCTTTGCATAGCAGCATTATTTGCAGGGCGGTAGCCCCTGATATAGGCTAAGTCCTGTACGGACGCACAGGACAGCAGGCTGGGCCCCAAAGAGACGACAGTCTCAAAAGACAAAACCAGATGAATGTGACAACAACTCTACTGCTACCCCTTCTCATTCGGGAAACTCACTAGGCTGCACCTTCACTGGGTGATGTCTCCATTTCCACAGCGCTAGGCACTTCTAACTAGCTACTCGTTGTTCCATTGCAGTATTTGCCCTGATGACACCTTAATTGGGGCCATTTGAAACACATTCTTTGAAAAGGTGGATTCATCAGGGCCTGACTGATGAGCCCTGGCAGCTTTGTTTACGTCAAGGGGACCTGCACACGCTTAGCCCCTTTGGAAATCAGGCCTCGTTTCGTTATTCTTATAATAAAGTTCAAAAATAGAAACTAGAGCCCAGAGTGTAACATTTGATCAATTCACTGCAAACAGCCAACAGCTTTCAAAATGGTTCCTGGTATACCTATTGTGAGCCACCTTATTATTACTAATGTCACAATACAACCTAGAAGCCCCAATTGAAAATCTGGCCCCGTTGTGCTAGGAGCTGTACAAACACACAGCAAGAAAGCTTGCCCTCGAAACAGGTGAGATGACAAACAGATGGGAGAGAGGAAGGACTATTTGACCCATAGTAAATGGAGCCATGAAGAAGTGAAGTGAGGTACCCAAGGTCACATGGGTAGTCTGCGGCAGAGCTGGGACTAGAATCCAGATCTCTTGCATCCCCAGTCCAGTGCTTTCACCACAAGGCCTGGTGGTTACTTGTTGTGCTGCTTTCTAGGATCATGCCAAAAGAAACTGATGGAATGATTTTAGGCCCCAATTTCCTCTACCGGGCAATAATCCATGCAGGGGAGAGAAAAAGCTGGGTGTTTCAACCAGCAGGGTGTCCGAGGGTCTTTCCCTTTCTCCTCTGCCTCCCACCTGCTCGGCTGCCCCAGGAAGCTGGCACAGCCGGGCACTGCAACCAAGGCTTTTTCTTCACTCCCCTTTCTAGCTGTGAAGGGAAGTGGCAAGGCTGGAAATGCCACAAGAATGTACAGCTGGGGAACGAAGCACAGCGCGATGAAGGGGTGGGCTCCACGCAGTTCTTGTATTGATGGACCTTTTCGGTTTAGGGATGTCATTTTTTACCAAAATACCTATGCCGGGACAGCCCCTGGTGCAGACACAGTTAAACTGATACAGAAGTGCCTTGGGCCAGGAGTGTTAAGCCAGTATCCTAGCTTGGCAAGTGTTCCTTAGAGGACTGCAGCTTATACCAGCAAAACTGGGCTCTTCCGGTGTAGCTCATCCCAGCCCCTCTCAGCAAAACAAGCTATACAAGTAAAGGGGCAGTTTTTCCGATTCAACTTTGCTTATGCTAGGGGCTAGTACCGGCACAGCTGCCGGCAGAGATCACAGCCCTGATGGACATCACTACGCTGGCAAAAGCTTGCAGTCTTGACTCGGCCCAGGAAATTGAAGCTGGGTGCCTGGAATCCTCCCCCACTGGACTAGGCTTCCTTTCACACAATGCAGCCCACAGTAAAGACACAATCACGGCAAACAAGAGCAGCCTTACCTAAAACATCGCTGTAGTACTGACTCCATTCTCTGCAGAAAACCTGGTGAAACAGAACATCCTGAAGAGCATAAAAGAACATGTTTTTCATCCTCTCCATGAAGGACATCCTGTCCGTCAGGCTGCCCATGCTGGCAGGCACGTACGAAGGAGGGGCGGGAAGCCCGCCACACAGCCGCTCCACTGTGTTCCCCATAGAGAACCGGAAAGTATAGACAAATGGGACGCCAAGCTTCTCTGCCACTAGCTCCCCACCCAGCACTAACGGATCTGCAAGGAGAATGTCGAAGGCAGCCTCTCTCAGCATCTTCATCAGCTCCTCATTCCACACCACCGAATCACAAGTTGCTTTGTTCATAGACAGCAGCCGTGATACTAAGTTACACATCCTGGAAGTGGTCTCCCAGTATGAAAAGTTGGGCAGTTCATAAAGCCACATATGGATAAAGTCTTCCATCAGGGACGCCATATCCTCCTTTGTGAATGGCACAGGGATCACCTCAAAATTAAAAGGGGAAGGTCGGTGGCATCTATGCCCAGGAAGGATGAAGACAACAGCACAGTCACCTCATGGCCCCTGTCTGCGAGCTCTTCTAAAATGGACTTTACATTGAGCCAGTGACTGTTATCAGCTGGCCAGACCAGCACCTTCCCACAGGACCCTGAGCCCAAGCCAGAGCCCAGAACCAAAAAGAGTGCTGCAATACACTTCCCCGACATCATGTGGCTGCGTTTCCTTGGAAGCTGTTGCACTCTGCTTGCTTGCTTGCCTACTTCTTTCGATCCAGGTGCCAGTACACAAGAGGACAGCCCACGGTGGAGATTATGTTCTAAAACTTCCAACACTGATTAACCTTAGTTGTCTCAGAGCACAGGGAATACCTTGGCAGTAAAAGTCAATCTGTGCTAGCACATAATCCTGTCCTGGATAAGACCGTATGAATTGCCTGCTTCAATCCACAGCAGGAAACAAGATTCGAGTCAGATCACTCCCTCTGTTGAGCAATCACTAACAGTCATTCTTGCTCTGGATGAATCACTGCTCTTCGTACTAACTGCTACTGCCCCTACTGCAGAGAAAGAACTAGCCAGCAGATAGAGGAAGGACTCTAGAAAAATAATATTGCCTCACTACAGGAAAAAGAGCATTAAGGAAAAAGAAAGAAATGCATTGCCAACTGTATTGCAGCATGTGGGTTTCTGTAACTGTTTTCCAGTGATAGATCCTACAGGAGCTGTGATAGGGAAGCCAGGAAAGTGACAGCATGTCTACTATAGCCAGTCTGTAAAGTTAGGGGCTTGCTTTTGTGAAAGTGAAATGAATTATATTAAAGAAATAGAATGAATTAAAGAATGCTGGATGTGCCTTTAAGTAGAAATGAAAAGAATGCTGTGATCCAGGTGTCAGGAAAGCAGACATTAAGGTAGAACAATTGCTCCGCTTAAGGGCGATTGGTGAAGTATTAGCCTTAGATCGATAAGAGTTAGTAAGGAAGTAGGAGATGCATGCTGTGCCCCAGGTAAATGTTACAGTTTTGCTCTCTTTGTCCCTTTGTGTAGTTCGCGCCCTTTTATCTGTATAAATAAGACTTTTTGGTCTTGCATGGGGGCTCACATTATCTGGGTGTTATTAGCAGAGCGCTGTGCTAATAAAACAGAGTGGTCTGACAAACTGTGAGTCCTGAGTCTAACTTTGACAATTTGGAGGTCCCACTGAGATGGCAACCGTCTTCACTGGGGCCATGTGATTCCTGATCGTTTTTGTAGGACGACCGTGGCAGCCGGCACCTGGGCATTTGGCCCGAGCGGTCCTCCACCAGAATTGAAAGGCGCACGACCACAGTGACGTCTACGCCATCGAACCTGTTGGTTCCCACTCTGTTCTGGTAGCGATCCCGGGATCTGACATCAGGAATCTGGTCAGGTAATTATTTCTGTGTTTTGTCTGGACTGAGGACTGTCCTGTCTGTGTGTCTATCCATCCTCCCTCTGGAGTGTTTGAGTCTGGGTGCCATCTCCGTCCGGGGATCAGCCGACCAAGGGGTTCCTGTCCCTGCGGTCTGAGTGAGTGGAACCTGCACAATCGCAGCCACACCGCACTTTGGGTAAAACCCTTGGTGTGAAAGCAAGGGCGATTGAGGCAGTAGCCTGTGGGCTCCTTTTGTGTGTTGCACCGGGCATCGCTCTGACAAACCCGAATTTCCTTCTTGTGCGATTAGTGTGTGAAGTCCTCCTGTATGGGTAACCAGACGTCTAAGTCGGGAGAGTTCCCTAAACGAACGCCGGCTCATTTTATGTATTTTAGGAAGGGTCCGGACTCTTGTAGGAAGAGTCCGGACTCCTGTAAATTTCTGGAAAAATGGTCTAGGCTAACTCAGGGGGATCCCAAAACTCAGTGGCCACTGTTAAAATCTTGGAACAAAGACCGAGTGGACGTCTTAAAAGACAAACTCGGCCAACCTAAAACTAAATTGGCTAAAGGAAAGGTTAATTGTTTCATGCAGTGGTGGGAAGAGGCAAATCGTAGGTGGACAAAATCAAAACTCGCCTCTCTCAAATATTCACATAATAAGTTAAAAGCTTCATTAAAAGCCTCCTCTCCCACCACCAGACCGAGCGCTCCCCTTTACCCCGTTCTCCAAACCCCGGATCAATCCCAACTCCCGTCATACTCCCATCTCATTGTAAAAAGGACAAAGCCCCTTGTTCTGTTCCCCTTTGTTGTCTGCCTCAGAAACTGATTCTTTAGTGTTCCACTACCAATTCAGCAAGGGGGGGGGGGCTCCTCAACTAGCCCCCACCCTTCCTGGTCCCTTTCCTTAAACATTTCTTTCAAAATTGTGAAATGACCACGATATCACTCACAAACGGTTCATTGGAAAAAACAGGATCGGGCCCAGACAAGCTGGCAAGCAACAGATATAGAAACTGAAAAACAGGTTGGAAGCCCTAAGGGCATAGTGTCGGGAGTAAGAAAAGCAGTAAGTGCAGGCATGAACCCCTGGAACAATACTTAAAATAGTTAAATTTGAGTTCATAAAGGTGTCGTTTTGGGAGATAAACAAGTGATTTAAGGAAAGAGAGTGAAAAGTTAACTCTACAGAGGCTGGACAGAATTAAGCAGTTAAACTTTGTGAAAATGTTAAAAAGGACCATGTTAAAAAGAGAAAATTCTTGGTTTCTTTGCAGCCATTCTGAAGGGAAAATGAGCCCTTTTCCAAAACAAGGCCTGTAAATAATCCAAATAAAGAGACTATTTGATTGAAATCATTTGACTATGGACAATTTAGTCAAATTCACTAAAAAAACATGAGGAGGTTCTATTGAAACTTAACTGCCCCATATGTATAAAGGGAATGTAATCAACTCAAATGTATAAAGAGAATGTAATCTATGTACAGGTATGTAAAAACAAAACAGTGTAAAAGGAATGTTAAGGAAAAGAAAATGTGTATGTATCTATTTGTCTGTGGAAATATGTAAGGTTCTGAGAATCTAAACCAGCACATCTGGTTTGTAAAACTCCTGTTTTGTAGATTTAAGATAAATTGTTTTTGTTTTTAATGCCACTAAAAATTCATTTAATTCTTTAATTCAAAGTTGCAAAACTGACAAGACCTTTTGCCAGACACAGGGTCATCAGTGTTGTTTGGCTTTGGGATTTGGCATTTAACCCTTAAGGGGTAACTTGATTCTTTTACAAAATTTAAAATGTTTTTAAATAAAGACCAACTCATGGCTGCAGCAGGGCAGTCAAAATCAGAAGAATAGGAAAAGATTCTGGATTCTTTTTGTTTGTTTTTGTAACAAAATAGCAGATAAGAGCTGTAGTAGAAGAATTAAAAAGACAGTGCCCCTCTGAAGCAACAGCAGAGGTGATGTGCACAAAACAAAAAGAATTAATGTTAAAAACACTGAGCCTCAAAATGGCTCTGTGTAATCAGACTGTCACCTTGATAAGGGTACATGAAAACTCTGTAAGAACAAAATAAACAGTTACACCTTATGTAAAAATTGATATGGCTAATGTTTTAAAAGTTATAGTATAGAAGGAATGTGCATTTTCCCTAGGACATGTGCAGTGTATATTGTACAAAGGGGTAAAAGAAATGCAAATGAAACATGCTACTGAATTAAAATCCTATTAGGGCTCCAAAAAGAGCCGCCATAGACTGTGGGCTTGGCTACACTTGAAAGTTGCAGCGCTGGTCATGCAGCTGTGCAGGAACAGTGCTGGTGTGTGGCCACACTCACAGCTACCAGCGCTGGTGTGTGGCCACATTTGCAGCATTTGCCCCGCTGTTGGGAGTGCTGCATTATGGGCGGCTATCCCAGCATTCAAGTGGCAACAACGTGCTTTTCAAAAGAGGGGGGTGGAGGGTGGTGTACTGTGACAGGGAGCGGGGAAGATAGAGAGAGTGGATTTTTGGAGCCAACACTGTGTGTTAGCTTCCTGGATTGAAAAATCACAAAATGTTCGTGAACCCTTAGTCTTAATTGCAAACAGCCTGCATCCAACGCTGTTTCTCTGTCAAGCAAACATTCACTCCCTGCTTGCCTCTCATTTGATCGTTCACAGCCAGGTACAGATAGCTCCTGTTTGCTGTGATCAGTGTTTGTTTTTTAGATAAGCAGTTCAACGGAGCTCCGATCAGAGTTCACAACAAAACAAAGAGAGGCTGCATAACAAAACAAAGAGAGTAATTTAGTTAAAAGCATTCTGGGATATCTCCTTATTCCCTGGAGGCCAATAAAAGCACTGGTGTGTGTCCACACTTGATGAGCAGTGCTGGATCACCAGCGCTGCAATCGCTACACCCCAACCTGACCAGGTGTACAGCCAGCGCTGCAGCCAGGGAGTTGCAGCGCTGGATGTGCCTTGCAGGTGTGGACGGTTACTAATTGCAGCACTGGAAAGCCTCTACCAGCGCTGCAACTTGCAAGTGTAGCCAAGCCCTATGTTTTCTTTTTCAGATCTCTGTGTGTTTTGTAAGCAGGAGTTGAAAGTGGAAAGAAATCAAAACTCTGGTGGAAGTTGATTGTGTCCCTTTTAAGACAGAGTTTCTGAGCTCTGCTGATGGCTTTGAATCCAAAAGCCACGCCTGTGTTGATGCAAATTACTTAACTGATAAAGGAAGGTGAGAACTGCCAGCACAAAAGAAGCTGCAAGTAAAGGACATACCTGGTCAGCAAACAAATTGCCTAAATAAAAAGCCTGGTATAACAAGATCCCTTTAATAGATTTGACGCTAATGTTATTGTTAATATTAAACATTGAAATAAATTTAATGTTAATAAGTACCCCTGTAACATATAGTGTGTATGATTTTTGGAAAAATCCTTTAAGGTAATATGGTAATGATGCTTCTCAGTTATTACCTGTGAATAAACTTAAAGCTTAATTACAAACTGCTATATAAGAAGAAAAACTAAGGTACACCACCTCATGAATTTAATGACTAAACAGTGGGATAATTTCCCCATAACCCTTAAGAAGTAAAAGGCATTAAAACCTGGCCTGCCTATAGAACAAAAACACAGGAAAATATGGGGGTAATTCCTCTGTTTTGCCTGCAATCAGCAAGGGTATTTGTAAAAGAAAGGAATCTTTTAAGCAATAATCATTGCCACCCCGAAAGGGGTAGAAAAATGTTATTTTTTTCTTTCAGAAAATCAGAAAAAGCTAATACCAGCTACAGAACAACCTATTACAAAAACAAATGAAAGTAAAAAAAACAAACATATTGTGATAGCTATGGAATGCACTGCAATGCAGATATTTAGAACATAAGATGTTTTGGGTAATATCAGAGAATATTAAGGTTTTGATGCATCTGTGGTTCACAGGAGCTACCACAGAATAAACAGCCAATTACCATGAGCTTAATACATTAGATTGGTATCTAGAAAAGTAGCTAGTCGATTTGAATAAATAACAGGAGGGGTTTCAAAAAACACCCAAAGGATTTAGAAGCTTAAGTCCCTCAATGGTGCTTGTGCTCCTAAATCCCTGCACACTTTTGAAAATCTCTCCTTTGGTCTAGATTTTTTATCTTGTAAAGACAGTCGAAACTCTTTGTACATAAGACAAAGAGCCAACTACCTAGTGACTTTAGATCACTGGGTTTAAATTCTTTTTTTGGTGAGCAATGTCGGTCAATCAAACCAGGGAAAGCAAACCAGCATGACTCCATTTTATATCCGGGTTCACATGGGGAATGATTCATCTTCTCCCCCTTTGCATAGCAGCATTATTTGCAGGGCAGTAGCCCCTGATATAGGCTAAGTCCTGTACGGACGCACAGGACAGCAGGCTGGGCCTCAAAGAGATGACAGTCTCAAAAGACAAAACCAGATGAATGTGACCACAACTCTACAGCTACCCCTTCTCATTCGGGAAACTCACTAGGCTGCACCTTCACTGGGTGATGTCTCCATTTCCACAGCGCTAGGCACTTCTAACTAGCTACTCCTTGTTCCATTGCAGTATTTGCCCTGATGACACCTTAATTGGGGCCATTTGAAACACATTCTTTGAAAAGGTGGATTCGTCAGGGCCTGACTGATGAGCCCTGGCAGCTTTGTTTACGTCAAGGGGACCCGCACACGCTTAGCCCCTTTGGAAATCAGGCCTCATTTCGTTATTCTTATAATAAAGTTCAAAATAGAAACTAGAGCCCAGAGTGTAACATTTGATCAATTCACTGCAAACAGCCAACAGCTTTCAAAATGGTTCCTGGTATACCTATTGTGAGCCACCTTATTATTACTAATGTCACAATACAACCTAGAAGCCCCAATTGAAAATCTGGCCCCGTTGTGCTAGGAGCTGTACAAACACACAGCAAGAAAGCTTGCCCTTGAAACAGGCAAGATGACAAACAGATGGGAGAGAGGAAGGATTATTTTATCCATAGTAAATGGAGCCATGAAGAAGTGAAGTGAGGTGTCCAAGGTCACATGGGCAGTCTGCGGCAGAGCTGGGACTAGACTCCAGATCTCTTGCATCCCCAGTCCAGTGCTTTCACCACAAGGCCTGGTGGCTACTTGTTGTGCTGCTTTATAGGATCATGCCAAAAGAAACTGATGGAATGATTTTAGGTCCCAATTTCCTCTACCGGGCAATAATCCATGCAGGGGAGAGAAAAAGCTGGGTGTTTCCACCAGCAGAGTGTCCGAGGGTCTTTCCCTTTCTCCTCTGCCTCCCACCCGCTCGGCTGCCCCATACCAGCTTATACCAGCAAAACTGGGCTCTTCCGGTGTAGCTTATCCCAGCCCCTCTCAGCAAAACAAGCTATGCAAGTAAAGGGGCAGTTTTTCCGATACAACTTTGTTTATGCTAGGGGCTAGTACCGGCACAGCTGCCGGCAGAGATCACAGCCCTGATTGACATCACTAGGCTGGCAAAAGCTTGCAGTCTAGACTCGGCCCAGGAAATTGAAGCTGGGTGCCTGGAATCCTCCCCCACTGGACTAGGCTTCCTTTCACACAATGCAGCCCACAGTAAAGACACAATCACGGCAAACAAGAGCAGCCTTACCTAAAACATCACTGTAGTACTGACTCCATTCTCTGCAGAAAACCTGGTGAAACAGAACATCCTGAAGAGCATAAAAGAACATGTTTTTCATCCTCTCCATGAAGGACATCCTGTCCATCGGGCTGCCCATGCTGGCAGGCACGTACGAAGGAGGAGTGGGAAGCCCGCCACACAGCCGCTCCACTGTGTTCCCCATAGAGAACCGGAAAGTATAGACAAATGGGACGCCAAGCTTCTCTGCCACTAGCTCCCCACCCGGCACTAACGGATCTGCAAGGAGAATGTCGAAGGCAGCCTCTCTCAGCATCTCCATCAGCTCCTCATTCCACACCACCGAATCACAAGTTGCTTTGTTCATAGACAGCAGCCGTGATACTAAGTTACACATCCTGGAAGTGGTCTCCCAGTATGAAAAGTTGGGCAGTTCATAAAGCCACATGTGGAGAAAATCTTCCATCAGGGACGCCATATCCTCCTTTGTGAATGGCACAGGGATCACCTCAAAATTGAAAGGGGAAGGTCTGGTGGCATCTATGCCCAGGAAGGATGAAGACAACAGCACAGTCACCTCATGGCCCCTGTCTGCGAGCTCTTCTAAAATGGACTTTACATTGAGCCAGTGACTGTTATCAGCTGGCCAGACCAGCACCTTCCCACAGGACCCTGAGCCCAAGCCAGAGCCCAGAACCAAAAAGAGTGCTGCAATACACTTCCCCGACATCATGTGGCTGCGTTTCCTTGGAAGCTGTTGCACTCTGCTTGCTTGCTTGCCTACTTCTTTCGATCCAGGTGCCAGTACACAAGAGGACAGCCCACAGTGGAGATTATGTTCTAAAACTTCCAACATTGATTAACCTTAGTTGTCTCAGATCACAGGGAATACCTTGGCAGTAATATCAATCTGTGCTAGCCCTATGTGACTTGCCCAAGGTCACCCAGGAAATATGTGGCAGAGCATGAAGTTGAACCAAGGTATCCGGAGTCCCGGGGTAGCACCCTACCCACTGGACTAGACTTCCTTTCGGAAACTGCGGCCCTACATATTTGATGTTATGGTATAAACACAATCACGGCAAACAAGAGCAGTCTTACCTAAAACATCGCTGTAGTACTGATTCCATTCTTTCCACAAAAACTGGTGAAACAGAACATCCTGAAGAGCATAAAAGAGCAGGTTTTGCAATCTCTCCACGTAGGACATCCTGTCCGTCAGTCCCCCCGTGCTGGCAGGTACGTACGAAGGAGGGGCTGGAAGCCCCCCACACAGCCGCTCCGCTGTGTTCCCGTCAGAGAACCGGAAAGTATAGACAAAAGGGATTTCAAGCAACTCTGCTATCAGCTCACCGCCCGGAGAAAGAGGGTCTGAGATTAGCATATCAAACCCCGCTTGCCGGAGCTTTGCTATCCGCCTAGGGTTCAGCACCACACTGTCACAGGTCTGCTTCGACATCTTGAGAAAGACTTCCATGATATTCATCATTTTCACCAGGCCCTCCCAGTAGGACAGATGGGGAAGCTCGTACATCCACAGGTGCAGCAAGTCCTCCAACAGGGCCGCTATGCTCTCCTCGGTAAAGGGCACCGGCAGGACCTCAAAGTCAAATGGGGAAGAGGACTCATTGTAATCGATGAGCAAATTTGCTGAAGGCACCAGCACAGTCACATCGTGGCCCCGAAGGGAGAGTTCCTCCAGCACCCGTTTTATGTTGAGCCAGTGACTGGCATCGGTGGGCCAGACCAGCACCTTCCCACAGGATCCTGAGCCCCAGTAACTCATGTGAACCCACAGCACCAGCAAAAGCCACTTCTTCAACATCCTGGCTGCACCTCTCACTGGAGCTAAGTTCAGTTCCAAAGTCGAGAGTGTAAACACTTCTAAGCACAGTCCTCAAAGACTGGATCTTGAACGTTGCAATCTTCATATAAGGTCATTTCAATGCAAAATTACCATATGTGAGGAAACAATCAGCAAGTACCAAATCCTGTTCTGGATCACCTAGAATTCTCCTTCTGGAATGAAACTGATGGATTCTCCTACAGGATTGAAAACAATCTGCTCCCTCGGCTGGACAGCTATTGTTACACAATGTGCATTTTCAGATCTGCAGGAAAATTGTCATCTTTGAATTGCAAACTATGGCCCCAGTCCAAAGCTCACTAAATCAATGCGAGTCTTTCCTATGATTGCCGTGGGCTTTGGAGCAGACCCTTATTACCAGGACTTGACCCTGTAATCACTGGTTTCTCTTCCACCAATCATGACTCACTGTCACCAACTTATTCATGATTTGTGATTGGCTGACGAATAGTTTTACAGATGCATTTGGGTCTGCGGTATTTGGGAACACTTGTCCTGAATGTGAATGTCCCCTGGCTTCTGCCTCCACGCTGGGTGATAGGAGTAGTGCTGGAGGAGGTCCCTGGGGATCGTGGGAGGAACTCCAGGAGACGGGCAGGCAGAGGAAGCTTTAGGACATCAGAGTTTCACAGTTCTTGTCCACTTGGGCTGCTGCTGTGGCTTCCCTTGTTCCCCAAGTGAAGCACTTTCACTGGCTCCAAATTTCTCCGTGGTAGTGGGTGCACGGCAGCGGATCCTCTGTGTCACACGGGCCAGCACCTATTACACACAAAACATAGGGCCGGATTGCCCCTCCCTCTGTGGGAAAACCCCCAGGGCAAAGCAAAGGGGCGCGGGTTCTCCTGAGATGCTCCACGGGGGATGCCCGCACACAGAATGGGGCAGCCCACTAACCCCACCATCCCCCAAGAGCCACGTGGATCTCACCAAATCAGCAAGAGGCCTGGGCAAATTGCATGGAAGCCCTGCGCCTCCATACTCGCACAGAGGGACTCTGAGCCATTCCCTAGCCATGGCCCAATGGAGCCAGGATTACAGGGACCCCACCAAACACAGCTGTCTCCACGATCCCTCCTGTAAGGGGAGTCGCAGAATGATAACAGAGCTGGGGACAGGATTATCTCTCTCTGGGGAACTGCAGGGCTGATGGTGGGACAATCCTAATCACCCTCCCCCAGCCCTGTGTGCGCACAGATCCCTGGCCCCACAGAGAGCTCTGTTCCTGCTCTGGGAGCAACCAAGGAGGTGGCCGTGAAGGCAACTGAAGGATGGGGCATGGATCACTGTATTATCTTTCTATGGGACACTGCATCACCTCTACCTCGGCCTCATCCCACTCCATCGCTAGGGCACAGTCAGGGCCACAGGTTTTTGCATACACTGCAAAGTGCGATACTGCTAGTGCATTTAGATAATAGCGCAGCGATGACACACTCAGCCTTGAACATTAGAGCCTGCTTTTATCATTAAGAGGGAAACTGGTTAGGAGCCAGGTCTCTCAGCTTAATGTTCTCTTCTGCACTTGGAGGAATGCCATATTTGATCAACCAGTTAAGCCTTTGGGAGTGTCCATTCTCAGAGCAGGGGTAATGCTGACAGATCCCGGCTGTCGTCAGGCAGGATCGAACCGGGGACCTCTGGAGCTAAATGCACGAGCCTCTACTGCATGAGCTAAAAGTCACATGGCTGTTAGCAGGGGCGGCTCTATGTATTTTGCCGCCCCAAGCATGGCAGTCAGGCAGCCTTCACAGCTGCATGCCTGCGGGAGGTCCACCAGTCCCGTGCCTTCGGCATACCCACCGCCGAATTGCCACCGAAGCCGCAGGACCGGCGGACCTCCCACAGGCATGCCACCAAAGTCTGCCTGACTGCCGCCCTCATGGCAACTGGCAGACTGCCCCCCGCGGCTTTCCGACCCAGGCACGCGCTTGGTGCGCTGGTGCATGGAGCCGCCCCGGCTGTTAGCTAAAGCTGTAGAGCAGATACAGTTAACCTGATACAGAAGTGCCTTGGGCCAGGAGTGTTTAGCCAGTATCCTAGCTTGGCAAGTGTTCCTTAGAGGACTGCAACTTATACCAGCAAAACTGGCCTCTTCCGGTGTAGCTTATCCCAGCCCCTCTCAGCAAAACAAGCTATACAAGTAAAGGGGCAGTTTTTCTGATACAACTTTGTTTATGCTAGGGGCTAGTACCGGCACAGCTGCCGGCAGAGATCACAGCCCTGATGGACATCACTATGCTGGCAAAAGCTTGCAGTCTAGACTCGGCCCAGGAAATTGAAGCTGGGTGCCTGGAATCCTCCCTCACTGGACTAGGCTTCCTTTCACACAATGCAGCCCGCAGTAAAGACACAATCACGGCAAACAAGAGCAGCCTTACCTAAAACAGCAAAGAATCCTGTGGCACCTTATAGACTAACAGACGTTTTGCAGCATGAGCTTTCGTGGGTGAATACCCACTTCTTCAGATGCAAGTGGGTATTCACTTGCATCTGAAGAAGTGGGTATTCACCCACGAAAGCTCATGCTGCAAAACGTCTGTTAGTCTATAAGGTGCCACAGGATTCTTTGCTGCTTCTACAGAACCAGACTAACACGGCTACCCCTCTGATACTTACCTAAAACATCGCTGTAGTACTGATTCCATTCTCTCCAGAAAACCTGGTGAAACAGAACATCCTGAAGAGCATAAATGAACATGTTTTTCATCCTCTCCATGAAGGACATCCTGTCCGTCAGGTTGCCCACGCTGGCAGGCACGTACGAAGGAGGGGCGGGAAGCCCCCCACACAGCCGCTCCACTGTGTTCCCCATAGAGATCCGGAAAGTATAGACAAATGGGACGCCAAGCTTCTCTGCCACTAGCTCCCCACCCGGCAATAATGGATCTGCAAGGAGAATGTCGAAGGCAGCCTCTCTCAGCATCTTCATCAGCTCCTCATTCCACACCACCGAATCACAAGTTGCTTTGCTCATTGACAGCAGCCGTGATAGAAAGTTACACATCCTGGAAGTGGTCTCCCAGTATGAAAAGTTGGGCAGTTCATAAAGCCACATGTGGAGAAAGTCTTCCATCAGGGACGCCATATCCTCCTTTGTGAATGGCACAGGGATCACCTCAAAATTGAAAGGGGAAGGTCTGGTGGCATCTATGCCCAGGAAGGATGAAGACAACAGCACAGTCACCTCATGGCCCCTGTCTGCGAGCTCTTCTAAAATGGACTTTACATTGAGCCAGTGACTGTTATCAGCTGGCCAGACCAGCACCTTCCCACAGGACCCTGAGCCCAAGCCAGAGCCCAGAACCAAAAAGAGTGCTGCAATACACTTCCCCGACATCATGTGGCTGCGTTTCCTTGGAAGCTGTTGCACTTGCCTACTTCTTTCGATCCAGGTGCCAGTACACAAGAGGACAGCCCACGGTGGAGATTATGTTCTAAAACTTCCAACATTGATTAACCTTAATTGTCTCAGAGCACAGGGAATACTTTGGCAGTAAAAGTCAATCTGTGCTAGCACATAATCCTGTCCTGGATAAGACCGTATGAATTGCCTGCTTCAATCCACAGCAGGAAACAAGATTCGAGTCAGATCACTCCCTCTGTTGAGCAATCACTAACAGTCATTCTTGCTCTGGATGAATCACTGCTCACTGCTCTTCGTACTAACTGCTACTGCCCCTACTGCAGAGAGAGAACTAGCCACCAGATAAAGGAAGGACTCTAGAAAAATAATATTGCCTCACTGTAGGAGAAAGAGCATTAAGGAGAAAGAAAGAAATGTATTGCCAACTGTATTGCAGCATGTGGGTTTCTGTAACTGTTTTCCAGTGATAGATCCTACAGGAGCTGTGATAGGGAAGCCAGGAAAGTGACAGCATGTCTACTATAGCCAGTCTGTAAGGTTAGGGGCTTGCTTTTGTGAAAGTGAAATGAATTATATTAAAGAAATAGAATGAATTAAAGAATGCTGGATGTGCCTTTAAGTAGAAATGAAAAGAATGCTGTGATCCAGGTGTCAGGAAAGCAGACATTAAGGTAGAACAATTGCTCCGCTTAAGGGCGATTGGTGAAGTATTAGCCTTAGATCGATAAGAGTTAGTAAGGAAGTAAAAAAACAGGAGTACTTGTGGCACCTTAAAGACTAACAAATTTATTTTAGCATGAGCTTTCATGAGCTAAAGCTCACTTCTTCAGATGCATAGAATGGAACACACAGACAGGAGATATTTATACATACAGAGAACATGAAAAGGTGGAAGTATGCATACCAACAGGCAGAGTCTAATCAATTGAGATGAGCTATCGTTAGCAGGAGGGAAAAAAAAAACTTTTTGAAGTGATAATTAAGATGGCCCATAGAAGGTGTGAGGAGAACTTAACATAGGGAAATAGATTCAATTGGTGTAATGACCCAACCATTCCCAGTCTTTATTTAGACCACAGTTAATGGTATCTAGTTTGCATATTAATTCAAGTTCAGCAGTCTCTCTTTGGAGTCTGTTTTTGAAGTTTTTTTGTTGCAAAATTGATGCATGCTGTGCCCCAGGTAAATTTTACAATTTTGCTCTCTTTGTCCCTTTGTTTAGTTCGCTCCCTTTTATCTGTATAAAAAAGACTGTTTGTGTCTTGCATGGTGCTCACATTATCTGGGTGTTAGTAGCAGAGCGCTGTGCTAATAAAACAGAGTGGTCTGACAAACAGAGTCCTGAGTCTGACACTTTCACAAGACTTTTATACCTGGAGTTAATTGATTGCCAATTAACTTGAGGTAATTAACAGATTTGTAAAGGCTGGTGTGGACACAATGCACACAGGGGCGGCTCCAGCACACCAAGCCTGTGCTTGGGGGGGGAGCCCCTCTGCCGGCTCCGCGAGTGCGGCAGGCAGCCTGCCTGCTGTGCTTGGGGCGGCAAAATGCCTAGAGCCGCCCCTGAGTGCACACATTTCATCATAAAAAAAAACAGGAGTACTTGTGGCACCTTAAAGACTAACAAATTTATTTTAGCATGAGCTTTCGTGAGCTAAAGCTCACTTCTTCGGATGCACAGAATGGAACACACAGACAGGAGATATTTATACATACAGAGAACATGAAAAGGTGGAAGTATGCATACCAACAGGCAGAGTCTAATCAATTGAGATGAGCTATCGTTAGCAGGAGGAAAAAAAAACTTTTTGAAGTGATAATTAAGATGGCCCATAGAAGGTGTGAGGAGAACTTAACATAGGGAAATAGATTCAATTGGTGTAATGACCCAACCATTCCCAGTCTTTATTTAGACCACAGTTAATGGTATCTAGTTTGCATATTAATTCAAGTTCAGCAACTATGGCTGACTTAGAACAACGCTTCCTTAACTCTCGTTCCCTAACACCCCTACTCTACTTGCGCTACATTGATGACATCTTCATCATCTGGACTCATGGAAAAGAAGCCCTCGAGGAATTCCACCGAGATTTTAACAATTTCCATCCCACCATCAACCTCAGCCTAGACCAATCCACACAAGCGGTCCATTTCCTAGACACTACTGTGCTAATAAACGATGGTCACATAAATACCACCCTATACCGGAAACCCACTGACCGCTATACTTACTTACATGCCTCCAGCTTCCATCCCGGACACACCACACGATCCATTGTCTACAGCCAAGCTCTAAGATACAACCGTATTTGCTCCAATCCCTCGGACAGAGATAAACACCTACAAGATCTCTATCAAGCATTCTTAAAACTACAATACCCACCTGCTGAAGTGAAAAAACAGATTGACAGAGCCAGAAGAGTACCCAGAAGCCACCTACTACAGGACAGGCCTAAAAAAGAAAATAACAGAACACCACTAGCCATCACCTACAGCCCCCAACTAAAACCTCTCCAGCGCATCATCAAAGATTTACAACCTATCCTTAAAGATGATCCCTCACTCTCACAGATCTTGGGAGACAGGCCAGTCCTTGCTTATAGACAGCCTCCCAACCTGAAGCAAATACTCACCAGCAACCGCACGCCATACAACATAAACACTAACCCAGGAACCTATCCTTGCAATAAAGCCCGATGCCAGCTCTGTCCACATATCCATTCAAGTGACACCATCACAGGACCTAATCACATCAGACACACCATCAGGGGCTCGTACACCTGCACATCTACCAACGTGATATATGCCATCATGTGCCAGCAATGGCCCTCTGCCATGTACATTGGCCAAACCGGACAGTCTCTACGCAAAAGAATAAATGGACACAAATCTGACATCAGGAATCATAACATTCAAAAACCAGTGGGAGAACACTTCAACCTTCCTAACCACTCAGTGACAGACTTGAAGGTGGCAATTTTGCAACAAAAAAACTTCAAAAACAGACTCCAAAGAGAGACTGCTGAACTTGAATTAATATGCAAACTAGATACCATTAACTGTGGTCTAAATAAAGACTGGGAATGGTTGGGTCATTACACCAATTGAATCTATTTCCCTATGTTAAGTTCTCCTCACACCTTCTATAGACCATCTTAATTATCACTTCAAAAAGTTTTTTTTTTCCCTCCTGCTAACGATAGCTCATCTCAATTGATTAGACTCTGCCTGTTGGTATGCATACTTCCACCTTTTCATGTTCTCTGTATGTATAAATATCTCCTGTCTGTGTGTTCCATTCTATGCATCCGAAGAAGTGAGCTTTAGCTCACGAAAGCTCATGCTAAAATAAATTTGTTAGTCTTTAAGGTGCCACAAGTACTCCTGTTTTTTTTTGCGGATACAGACTAACACGGCTGCTACTCTGAAACCTGACATTTCATCATGTTACACAGGTCTTGTTCTTTTCTCTAGGGATCAGCACAGCCTGTCTGCAGTGGGGAGAGTCCACAGTAAGTCTTTAGGAACATGTTAAATTACCTGGAGTTAACTGGCAATCAAGTACCTCAAGCTAATTGTCAATCAATTATCTCCATTTACAAAAGTCTAGTGAAGACAAGCACAGGCCCCCTTCTATTTGGGATAGTTCATCTGTGACTCTTTTGGCCTCTGTTTTCACCAGCGTTTTTTTCTTCCTTCTGCTTTGTCTTGTTTCCTATGTTGGCTGCTTCTCCCTAGGCTAGTAGGCTGGGTTAAATACCCTGGGTCTCTTCTCACTCTGTCATGCCCTCCTTCTATCACTCTATAGCATAAAAGGGCCTCAAAGCCAGCTGACCTGGCCACCTGGGAATTCTTCTTATGCAGGGAATATACAGCCTTTAATCCACTTCATGCAAGGGTTTCCCTCTTACGTGTCAGAAGGGCTCCGTTAAGCCAATGGGATTCTTTCCAACGGGCTGTCAATCAGGCCTAAACTTTAAGTAGTCCCCAAAAGAAAATAAATGCAGTTTCATCATGAAGCAATTGGAAGAAGCCATGCGGAAAAGCAACAGAACAATTGCAATCATCAGCTCCAGCTCCTTCGTACGCATTAGATACCCTCAGATGTATCTCGCAGTTTCAAAATTAGGTATAACTTCCATTATCTGAATGCAGTGAAGGCAAGAATAAGCTGAGATAAGTGAGGTTTCAGATAGC